>NW_020455501.1:841785-867747 GCF_003342845.1 Nothoprocta perdicaria
AAGAAAGAAAGAAAGAAAGAAAGAAAGAAAGAAAGAGAGAGAAGAAAGAGAGGAAAAAAAGCTTTTTTCTTGAGCATTGGCAAAGCATTTGGCTTGAGGCGAAACACAGAGCAATTAATTTCTGGAGAAAGCAAATATTTACCCTGGGTGATACAGATCATACTCAGCTRATCTCAAGTTTAATGAATAGCGTGATTTAATAACGCTAAAAAGGGCTTCTTTGCAAGTGCTGGGGCCAAGACCCAAGGAGGGTGTAATTTGCATTGATGGACAAGCCCATTTCCTACTGTCCTTATATGTTTTGCATGAGTATCCAGCACCTATAGGCCCTCTGCTTCCTGCCCCAAGCACAATGAYGAGCAACTTGTCCTTACTCACCCTCTCCATATCTCCTTGGGRCTCTTCACAACTTCTGCACTTCTAAACTCTTCCAGAGACCAGCCCCAGAATTATTGTAATGGAGTGGAATTTTGATTGTATTAACCAAATTGATTTCAGTTGCTCACGCTCGTTTCCTCCTGGGCTTCTCATACCCACAGCTCTGCAGTGCCTGCATCCGGCCAGGACCGCGTGTGCGTGCCAGAGGACAAGCCACAGCAGCTGTGACCTCCTTGCTCTGGCTCTGGGCTTCCTCTCCCTTAGCAATGACATTCCTCTCTTCCATCCTCTTGGTGATGACAGGCTAGGTTTTGGACAGATCTTTTACATCCTTGAGGAGTTGAATCGTTCTTGGAAGMAGTCTTCATCCACAGCATTGCTAACTTCACTCACCATGATCCTTCAGCAATGCTTCCACYCAACATCATCATCTCCTCGTTTTGGGACTCATTACAGCTCCAGACCATTTCCCTGCGGGGCAGCAGGTTGGGGACAACTCTTGGGATAAGCTGGCACCTCATTGCAAGGTGGTTGAACAGGGTTGGATTTTTTTTGCCATTCTCTTGACCAGATATTCAGCACTGTGAAGTTCTGCTGTTCTTTTATTCCCCTTGTGAATTTTTATAATTTTAGCAAGTTGTTCTCCAAAATCTTGCTTGTGTGCTCTAACAGGCTGGTACATCTAGGTATGTCGAGGACCTTTCCCATACCTGCCCTATGGGACACCAGGTGGACTTTGGGCAGGAAAGTTTTCTTTCTTTTAATGACTTTCTTCATCCTATTGCTTAACTCTGCCCACCCTAGGGAGCCTTTCTAAGGCCTTTTTGGATCCATGCCTTGCGTTTGCTCTGAGCAGCTGAGCTGGTATCTTCAGGCAGCTTCCACTCCATCTGCAAGCATTTAACCCTTGTGTTCAGCCGTTTCCCTTTGAGGGACTTCCTCATTTCTCTGCAGTTTCCCTTTTTTCACAATCAGTTGCTACACTATTGCTTTTTTTTTTCCCTTTCCTTTTCCTTTTTCCCTTGCATTACTCCTGCAAATACTTCACCATCACTGAACCTGCTCTGCTATGTCGGTGCTGCTTGCTGATCAGGGCACAGGTCCAAACACCAGCAGGGGTTTGGCCGACACCAGTTTGAACCCTTCAAGCTCATAGCCAGGCATGGGCAGCCCTATAGGTCAGCCATACAACTGTCCTCTCCAAGGCTAAGGGCTAAGTCAGGACCTTAAAGGGTTTACAAAGGTTGATGGAGCCCTCTGAGGGAAAGTCCACAGCATCTTGCAGAAGACTGACCAGTGGATCAGCTCTACCTATGAGTATCCTGAGACGAAAGGACATGATTTTGTCCCAAATCAGACAAAATGCCTTCATTCTGAAAAAAAAAMCCCACAGCCCTGGCCCATGGATGGGCTGTTCTACCCTGTGGAGGTGGTGTGGTCACCGTTCTTTGGTGACCCTCTGACCGCACTTCTCCGGGGACAACCTCTCCCTGCCATTGCCCTTGCCAGCAAACTCCTGGCAAGCAATGACTTTCCCGACACATAACCTCAGACTAATTAGTCCAAGAGGAATATTTGTTCTAACTTTGCCCAGACAGAAGCCCAGACCAGCTGGCCAGGAGCCAAGCACTAAACCTCCCATTCTGAGCCTTGAAGAGTCTCAGCTCAGACCTTCATAGCACAACAAATACCCTGCCCTGACTGGCGACTTCTTCTGTCATGTCCTGGCTGTTCTGTGCTTGACAGAAGCAACAGGAACTCGTGCCGGTTTGCTCCAGAAGAAGAGAAATGTAATGCTAAGGAGAAGCGTCCATAACTTCTGGAGGTCCAGGATGCTCAACACTGCTCAACCTGACTGGACGTTTGCCCCTCTAAGCTGAGTGATAGCCCTTCCTTCCATCAAAGGTTGAAATCTGGCTTGGCGGCATCTAGACTGCAGACTCCAGCTAGGTTGGAACGTGGTGCAGAGCTGGGGAAAACCAAGTATTGCTGTCTTGACTGCATCCTCATGCTATCCTTTAGCCGAGATGACATTGTTGCCCCCGATCCTGCCCACTCTTGGATCCATACCCTCTCGGCAAGCCAAGAAAGCAGCTGGATGGATTCCATGMTACATGTGGAATGTAGCAGTGTGCTGGGAGAAAGGAGCAGCCTCGGGGATGTAAAAACCTCAGGGTTTGGCTGCAGGTTTTGAGTGCAATCCAGAAAGGAAGCAAAAATGGAAATTCCCCAGGGTAGCCTGGACACAGAGGGGCAGGAGGGATCTGTAGGATGGGAAGGGAATAGCTTCTTATCTCTGTGAGGGTTTGAGCTGTTTCTTTCCCTCCGGCTGCTGAGCAAGCAGCCCGGTTTTATGTCTGAGTAGCCACAGGGACAAGCAAGACGGGAAGCCGAGGGCAAACTGACTTTGTGGGCAAGACCCAAAGTGCCCTACGGGCTCATATGCCTCTCCAGGTTCTTCTGCTCGAGCAGGGTCATCATAGACCAGCAGATACAAAGAGGCCCAAGGAACACGTTGATAGAGGGGCATAGTCRGGATGGGACCTTGACTCCTAGCTCCACTATCTAATGGTCAAGACAAGGATTACGGCAAAAATGGCATGAAATAAAGCAAATTGCAGCCAAGCAGTGCATGGGGAGGAGAATTTACTTCCTCTTCCTCCAAGGAGCTCAGTTTTTCTGAGAGGAGGAACAAGGACTGCAGGATGTCTTCCCATCCACGCAGGCATATTCAGGAATCAAAGCAAAATGTGACCGGCTTCACGAACAAAAGATCTTTTTATAATATACCCAGAAAGACAATAAAATCCCTTCACCTTCAGAAATGGAGAACCTTCCCCCACTCAGCACCATTAAATCCCTCCCTTTGCCCTTCAAGGCAATCAAGAGACATTCCCTAATCTCGTGCTGCTGCCCTAGGGGCTTCRAGACCATCCTCCCATCCACATCATTGCCCCTGAATGGCTTTGATTTCTTCAGCAGAAGGCTTCCTTGTGGGAGCAGGAAAGGCAAATTTCTTGGKTTTTTTTGTATTTTTTTTTGTCCATTTGCATACATTATTTCTAAAGCACTGGTATTTCCCTGTCCCAGATCATGGGAGGTCACAGTAGTTCAGCAGTAGGCAGCAAAGAGCTCTGTATAGACCCACTCCTTGACCTCAAACAATCAGAAGTCTCCAGCTCATACACTTTGTGATGATAAGCTTCAAGATAAGCCCTTGGAAAACCAGTCTTAGAGCTGGGAGAGTTGACAAACTGCGCAGGATCCTTCTCAATCCAAAGGGAAGGTGGAAACATGCACATCCAAGCAGGCACATCCCCAGGGACACCTAGATCTGCTCCACACAGATGTAAAAGCTCATCGAGGATGCAAAGAGAAATATTTAAACTGAAAGAGATAGGGAGGGAGGAGGGAAATAGTTGCATCACATGGACCTCCCAGGGCTGGTCTCTCTCCTGACATACTTACCCTGCACAACTGCGTGTCCAGATGCTTGGTGAGAACTTCYGGACAACTCAAAGATCCTGGAGGGAGATGGAAGAAAAACTTCAAGCAGGTCATGAAGATTCTGTGCATCCCTCTTTGAAGCAGTCCTCACCTGAAGCTCTCTCTAGATGAGGACCTGGGAGCTATTTCTGCCCCTTGGATGACTTTTTGGCCAGTTGGGCTGCTGGGCTACCCTYGTGGCCACCTCTGCAGAGGAGGCTCCTTCCTTTCTCTTACGTGCTTTGCTCCAAGCACTACAAAATAAGTTGGACCAAGGTGGAGCTGAGCTCCCTGTGGTTATGTGGTCAGTGCCTACACGCAGGGCACAGCACGTCCACCATGCACACGTGCTGCTGCCTTGTTTGCAGAAGCAGCCAGCCCTATTAAAGGGCCATTTTTACCCTTTCTGACCTCCTCACACCACTTGCTCCCAGTTCCCAGGGGCTCCCGGGCCAAGGTGCTAGGACAGAGTTATTTAGAGCAGTGATTTTTAAGCCTCAGGGATGCAAAGGGCAGCAGAGCGGAGAAATTACTTTGAACATRCAGGCTTGGGGAGGCTGGCAAAGCTGGGCGAAGTGAAATCTTGGCATCGTACTGACAGGTATCATGTAACTCCTGGGGCTCTAGACACTGTTGTGCTAGTTCTGTCCAAATTCACATCACATCCCCTCATCTGCAAGCCATCAAGTGTCCATGAATGGACCTAAAACATGACAGTGGTGACCAGACAGGGACGGATGTGTTTTGGTGTTTCTGAGGAAGGAAGAGCATGGTCTTGAATCCCAGCAGTGCTGGATGGAGATGGGATCATTGATTTCCACTCAGGCTCTTAGCCCATCATCAGTAAGTTCTGCTGACTGCTGCTGTCCTAGCAAGGAGCTCAGCAGCAGCAGGAGTATCCAAGGGAAAATGCTCTGCATTTCAGTGTGTGGCCAACATTGATTTTTTTATGAATAGCATTATAGAAATCTGGCAAAACTCCCACCTTCCACAGGACAAGAATGAGTTTCCAGATACCACGGTGGTGGAGGAAGACCTGGAAACTCCAAACGGCTTCCTCAGAGCAGAAAGACCTAAGCAACAGCAAAGAGATAAACTTCTGAGAAGGTTTATCTCCCTGACCTAGCCTTGTAGTTTTGGACCTTGCCTACGCTGGCCCCGGAGTGGGCAGGATCTGGCAGCGACCCCAAGGCTGGCAGCACATGCATCTCCCCTATCTCTGGCACAGCCCATGGTCACTCAGCCCTGTTCGTACATCCGCGGAGCTGAAACGTTTCCTCGCTTTGCTCCCGTCCTCCAGAACCCGAGAGCATCTCGCCTCGCTCCTGTTATCTCATCCCAGCTCCCTGCATCTGTATCGAGCTTATCTCCCTCCAACAGCACTTGGAAACTGGGAGCACCTCCCTTCACCAACAGCCACCTTTGCAATGTGGTGCTCAGGGCAGGAATGAAAAGATTGTTCCTTGTTTGCCTCTACAATTTATCATTTCTCTTCGCAACGACGTGACCCAGAGGGGATGTTGGAGGTGCTTTTTCTATTTAGCTTTGCAGTGTGAGGTTGCAGAGGACACTTGCTTTGGATGTGCTTGGARGATCACCGTTGAGTCTACCTGCCTGGATTCAGGCAAAGCTCAGCCCTCTGGTCTAGCCRGCACCCAGGAGTCTCCCAGGGCTTGGTAACAGCATTAAGGGCAATGAGGTGCTGTGATATCACAGCTTAAGAGATGGGATGCTTAAGAGCATGGATCTGTGTCTTKTCCAGTATCAATTACAGAGGTAAAGACATTTGGCTTCTCTCTTGCATTGGCTGCAGAATATTTTATCAGCCAGGCGAGACTCTTGTCTCYTTGGTTTTATGGATGGAGATACCAAGGCACCTGGGGGGAGGAATGCTGCAGTTTTCTGAGCAAATCTGCAGGCCTGGCAGCTACTAGAGACAGCAGTGACTCCAGGCAGGTCTGTGTGAATGCAGGCAAGGAGGAGATAAAATAGTGCAGAGTAACCTACCTGTGCTTAAAATACAGCTGTGACCCACCGAAGTGGTGAGTATCCGATGAGCTTTAAGGGTTTTGCCTTAACTCTACAAAGCTCTTTGAGTAGGACCAACTGGTTCTTCCGTAGCCACATCGAACCTCCTCCCTTGACGTGCAGTTTTACCATTATTGCAGCTTTTGTGGGATTATTTGTTGCATTCCTGCAGCAGAAGGGTCTGGCTGTGGGCATGCGCACYCCCATGCATGTTGGCATCCACCTCTGTTTGCATCTTGATCACATAAAAGCCTAAGGACAGACACCGGTGGTGAGTTCACTGTGGGTTCCTCCTGAGCGGGACCAGCTGATCTGGTGGGCTGCAGAGGATGCTGATGCTGGAGGGTTTGGGTTTGCACACCTGGGGCTGGAGCAGAGAGGGATGGATGTGAGATGCTTGCAGGGAAGCCCTGCTAAAGGACAGAGCTTCAGCCCTTCGTGTGCAAAGTTCATTTGCTCTGTTCCCTTATCTGCAGTGGGTGAAGGGTACAAGATGCCACTGAACTTGTTGAGCAAAACAGTCACGGAGAGGAGGCAGAGGCTGGAGTCGATGCATGGTGAGAAGCGGCACTGTTTGGACTAACGGGGAGGCTGATTAGAGCTGCTCAAGGCCCTGCTAGCAGCACAGCACCAAGCTCAGTGGGCCGCACTCTACAAATCCCGCAGCAGGGATCCGCTCTGCCTGGCACTGATTGGTTTGGGATACATTTGGGATATGCTTGGGCTGTAATTCCCAGTGATCTAGTGACTTTGAGCACTCCTTTGAGGGCCTAAGATCCCCCTCTGAGCCTTGCTGCCCTTTGGGAACCAGGTCCCTGATGGGGCTCTGCATCCCCCAAATTTGCATCCAGGGTCTAATCTGCTGGAGACACCTATGAAAAGGGAAAAGGAAGCCTCTTTCTGCAGCTAATCCCCCTGCAATCTTTACTTGCCACATCCCTGGGCAACTAGCCTTAGTCAGCTCCGCTTGAGCAGAAGGTTGACCTTGATGATCCTCAAAGGATCCTTAGTGATTCTGTGATCACGACTCCCTTAAGTCATTATTTTCTTCCCAARTCCTGTTATTTCACTTGCTCTTCCCCCAAACCAACTGGGGTCTTGGCTCTTTGGGCTCCTTCCTTTGCTTAAAGCCATCAGACTTCAGATTGAGGGGCTGCCTTGGTTCAGCSAAGGAGGTTACTGCCATTAATAATAGCGACCACATTGGAACCAGAGCCTGGGAAGGAATATCTAAAGCAAAGCAGAACCCAAATATACGTCTGTGTATTGTGGATGAAGCTCCAGGCTCATCCTCACTCTCTCCATGAATACAAGATGAAYGAATATTGTCCAGAACAGCCCTTAGGAGAATTATAACCTAATTCTCTTGAAAGCCTCAAGTTTGATATTTTCCACAACCTTGCCTGGATAACATATTTAAATTGACTGGGATGATGAATATGGCTTGGATAAATAGCAAGACCTCTCCTGGAGGAAAGGAGATTCATCTATCCTAATTTCAGCAGGTGAATGTCAACCATCAGACTATGAACTGGGCCTCCAGGTTCAGAGAGAAGGACACTTCAAAGGATGAATAATCCCACCTCTGGAGAGGTAATGTGAGTCACTCTCTGGAGGTTTCTGTTTTCCCCCATCATTTATAGAAGCCTTGAGACTCAGACATGGGCACCTTAAACCATTGTTGGCCTCATCAGATTGTAAATAGTTATCTAGGACGTATGTCCATCTGACATCTACCATCTGTCCATCTACCTGGACTCTCAGGGAAGTAGGTGTTTCCAGGTGTTCTTCATCCATCCCAAGGCAGCTCAGAGCCCATGGTGAACCTGGCCTCCTGCTGCCACTCCACATCTGGCATGGAGCCATCGGACACAGGCCCATCTCCAACCAGAGAAAGCAGCAATTCACCCCCTGCGGTGATCTTGGCCACCAGCTGTTTGCAAAGCATCAACCTCCACACTGCCCCTGCTCTGCAAGAACACTGACGTCTCCTCCAGCTGTGCTAACATCTGCTCTGCTGGAGGAACATCCAGATCTGAGGACAGAAGTTCATTCACTCCAGCAGGAGCCTTTAATCTCTGACCTAATGACTACCACGTGTCACATGTCTTCTACAGCTGGTCCAGACACTGGTGGAGATTTACTGGGAAGGGAGAGGAGAGGAAGGACTGAAGGAGGCTGTTGTTTGACTGTCAACACTACCCCACGCAACAAGCATCATCAGGGACCACATCTATCCAGGTCAGCCCCTCTATAATGTTGTTCCACACACGTGCAGGAAAAGACCTCATGCAAGGGCTGGGAAGAGGCTGGCATTAGCATCAAGCAGCAGCGAACACCATTAGTGGTGCCACTTGAGAGAGTTTGCCCTCTTGAGCTTCCCTGTCTTATTCTTGGGGAGAACTAGAGGTTATTTTCTTTCCCACAAAACCATGACTTCTAGGGTGTCTCTTGCAAACATCTATAACATGGAGAGAGAAGCTGCAAATTATGACTTGTTCAGGCCCATGCCCTGTAGTCAGGGGCTAGAAGAGCTCTGGCTTGGGTTGACCCATCCCTCAAGCCAAGACAGCAAGGGACAGGTCATTCCCAATCACTAAATAAAAGAGCACACAAACACACTATTTGTAGGATTCCACAAGGATTTCTCCTTCCTTCCACAGCATCACTGAGGTTGAAAGATGCCTCTGGAGGTCTTTGGTCTAACCTCATCATTCACAACAGGTTGCCCAGGACGATGTCCAGTTGGGTTTCGAATATCTCCAAGGATGGARACTCCACAACATCTCCGGGATACCTGTTCTTTTCTGTGGAAAAAAGGACAGGCCACTTGGGAGAAATACAGGAACRTTGTCAGGGMATGCAGGGATGCRACAAGGAAARCCAAGGCACAATTGGAATTGAATCTGGCACGGGATGTTAAGAATAACAAGAAAAACTTCTTCAAATATATCAATAACAAAAGGAAGGTCAGGGAGAACGTGGGTCCACTAGTGAATGGGGTGGGTACCCTGGTTACGGAAAACACGGACAAAGCAGAGCAGGTGAATGCTGCCTTTGCTTCTGTGTTTGTCAGGGGCAGCCCTCTAGAATCCCAGGCCCTAGGGACACACGAAGAGAGCCAGAGAGAGGAAGGCTTGCCCTGGGTAGAGGAAGAGTGGGTCAGAGAGCATCTAGGGAGCCTCGACACCCACAAATCCATGGGCCCTGATGGGATGCACCCCAGAGTGYTGCGGGAACTGGCAGATGTCCTAGCCGAGCCGCTCGCCATCATCTTTGGAAGGTCCTGGAGAACGGGGGAGGTGCCGGAAGACTGGAAGAAAGCCAACATCACTCCRGTCTTCAAAAAAGGCAAGAAGGAGGACCCGAGTAACTACAGGCCGGTGAGCCTCACCTCCATCCCCGGGAAAGTGATGGAGCAGCTCATCCTGGCTGCTCTCTCCAGACACATGGAGGAGAAGAAGGTGCTCAGGAGTAGCCAGCATGGATTCACCAAGGGGAAATCCTGCTTGACTAACCTGATCACCTTCTACGAAGGAATATCYAGCTGGATAGATGAGGGCAGAGCGGTGGATGTCATCTATCTGGATTTGAGCAAGGCTTTTGACACTGTCCCTCACAGCATCTTCCTGGGCAAGCTCCAAAGGTGTGGGATAGATGTGTGGACGGGGAGGTGGATTAGGAATTGGCTCGATGGCAGGGTGCAGAGAGTGGTTGTCAATGGTGCGGAGTCCAGCTGGAGGCCTGTACTTAGTGGTGTCCCCCAGGGGTCAGTTCTCGGTCCGGTCCTGTTCAACTTATTCATTAACGACCTGGATGAAGGGCTGGAGTGCTCCCTCAGCAAGTTTGCCGACGATACCAAACTGGGTGGAGTAGCTGATAGCCCTGAGGGCTGTGCTGCCATCCAGAGGGACCTGGACAGACTGGAGGACTGGGCGGCGAGAAACCTCATGAGGTTCAACAAGGGCAAGTGCAAGGTCCTGCACTTGGGGAGGAATAACCCTGGACACCAGTACAGATTAGGGGTGGACCTGCTGGAGAGCAGCCCCGCAGAGAGGGACCTGGGTGTCATGGTGGACGACAAGTTGACCATGAGGCAGCAGTGTGCCCTGGTGGCCAAGAAGGCCAACGGGATCCTGGGGTGCATTAAGAAAAGCGTCTCCAGCAGGTTGAGGGAAGTGATCATCCCCCTCTACTCAGCCCTGGTGAGGCCACATCTGGAGTACTGCGTCCAGTTCTGGGCTCCSCAGKACAAGAGGGATGTGGAGCTGCTGGAGAGAGTCCAGCGCAGGGCTACCAGGATGATCAGGGGCCTGGAACATCTGCCCTATGAGCAAAGGCTGAGAGAGCTGGGCCTGTTCAGCCTGGAGAAGAGGAGGCTGAGGGGGGACCTGATCAGCGTGTATAAATACCTCAAGGGAGGCAGTGAGGAGGAGGGGGGCAGCCTCTTTTCAGTGGTGGGCAGGGATAGGACTAGAGGAAATGGCTTCAAACTGAAGCATCGGAAGTTCCACAGGAACTTAAGGAAGCATTTCTTCACTGTGAGGGTGACAAAGCACTGGAACAGGTTGCCCAGAGAGGTTGTGGAGTCTCCTTCTTTGGAGATCTTTAAAACCCGCTTGGATGCAGCCCTGTGCCACGTGCTCTAGGTGACCCTGCGTGAGCAGGGGGGTTGGACTCGATGACCTCTGAGGTCCCTTCCAACCTTCGGCATTCTATGATTCTATGATTCTATGATTCTAGAGCTGGACCCCTTCATAGGAAAAAAAAAAAAAAAGAAAAAAAAATTTTGTATTTAACTGAATTTTCCTCTATTATTGCTTATTCTTTCACTGAGCATGAGAAAGAGTCTGGCTTAATCTTCTTTACACTCTCCCTTCAGACATTTGTGATAAGCTCCCCCTTGAGCCTTCTCTTTCCCAGGCTGAGCTCTCCCAGTTCCCTCAGCCTCTCCTCACATGACAAAAGCTCCAGGTCCTTGATCACCTTCGTGGTTCTTCACTGGACTTCACTCTAGGATGTCCATGTCTCTCTTGCACTGGGSAGCCAGTTACTGGACAAAGAACTCCAAGTGTGACCTCATCAGAGCAGAGCCGAGGGGAAGAATCTCCTCCCTCCATCTGCTGACAACGTTCCTCCTGATGCAGCCCAGGTTCCTCATGGATGCCTTTGCTGGCACATTGCTGGCTCGTGTCCATCTTGTCCACCAGGATTACTTCTCTGCAAAGCTTTTTCCCAGGCAGTTTGGTCCCAAATCTGTCCTCGTGCCTGGGGTTATTCCTACCCACGTGCAGGACTTTACATTTCTCTTTGCTGAACTACATGAGATTCCTGGTGGCTCATTTCTCCAGCCTGTCAAGATCCCTCTGAATCCCTCCAGACCAGATCCATGAGGATCACCAAGGTCAAATCTGGTCCCATAGTGGCTCGGTAGGACTATGGGGATGGGGCCAATACCGGACTGGGCAGTCACCCACAGGTTGGGGTCTGAATYAGCAGGACTTTTTTCCAGGCAGAGACAGGTTCATAGTAGGGCTGCRGATTGGCACTTCTATGGTGTTGTGGAGCAGGCACTGCTGGTTGAGCTGAAATGGGGTCCTCAGTCTGGGATATGGTCAAGTAAGGCCCCAGAGGAGGCTACTCAGGTTTATTAAAGCCAATTAGGGCCCTCAAAGCCCTAACCCATGTCTTTTCTCCCAAATACCTGAGACTGGTATCAATGAGGAGAGAGTAGAGGTGGAGGTGGTCCCAGTCTCTTGAAGACTTGCTCAGTGGGTGTTGGTCAGGCATTGAAGACCACAGTGGCAGAGAGGCTGGGAATCAAGAAGGGATTTTTCCTCATGTCCAGAGCATGGAAATCTTCATGGAGAGCTTTTAGGAGGCTTCAACTCAGTTTCTTTTTCCACAGCACGCTGCTTCAGTTGAGGCAAGTGCAACTCCATGCAATGGAGTCCATGGCTCCAGACTTGGCCATTTCATCCCTGCTAGCTCTTTCCTATTTCCTTCAGGTCTTTGTCTTGCAAGCAGTCATGGGATAGACTTGGGATAGAGGCTTGTGAGGGCAGACTAGGAGCAATGAAGTCACTGAGCCTTCCGATATCCTTGAATTGGAATTTCAGTGGGAACAAATGAGTAGGAAGCTAGCCAAAAGGAAATACTCCCMGAGAGATGTCAAGGCAGACTTTCAGAACTATATACAAATCACCCCACATCCTAGGGGGAAGCAGCTACAAAAAYGGACAGTTTTACTATTTAAAACAGCCTGAATCATTTCTGCTGACAAACAATTGTTACTCATGTTGCTTGGGAATAGACACCACAGCCTTGGCAGTCCTGCCGGTCACGCAAYGTTGTCCAACATCATACCAGTTGAAAAGCAGTGGATGGACGAGAGAGACTGAGAAAATCCCCATGGTAGCTTCTCCAGCTGGGGATGCCTGTGCTGGGGTCTGCCTCCGAAGCACAAAGCATGGTCTTTCTTCCACAGCACCCACCTACCTCTCAGGCCCTAGGTTCTTCTCTATGGCATCAATAGTTGATGAGCAACTGAGCAAAATCCAGAGGGTGTTGATGATCGTAAGGGAAGGATCTGCCAATGCCTGTGCTTGCAGGAGATGCATTCGCTCTCTCTTCCAAGACTAAGTGGATTGTACACAGAATAACTCACAAAACTTGTCTAAGGTCAGTGCTGCTGTGTTTGCCTTGGAGCAGGCCATAGCATGAGTCATAAACCACTTACTGTTTGTTTAATATATCAATTCCGGCTCAATCAAATCTGCAAGAGGGAAGTTAATTCATAATCCAAATCAATTTCATTACATTTGCTGAGGAGGAGGAGGAGGAAGGGAAGRCAAAACCAGGCAGGGCAGAGTTAAGGATGCCACACTAGYTAGACATTTCATGTTGCCTGCTGGTACYAGCACATCTTCCTCATGCACCCATCCTAGGACCCACATGGACTTGGGGCAGGAACACAAACCAGTGGACACATCTGCTTGGAAGATGCCCAAAGCAATCAGCTTGCCTGCACACAGCTCTCAGCATAGACTTGTCTAAAAAGCAAGTGGTGACATCTCTGATACTTTGGGGGCTTCCTGTGTTAATACCTCGCAGAGCAATGAGGGTGTGGAGGAGGGAAAAACAGAGTAAGGAAGAGGGAGGAAAGCAAATGGAGGGACATATCCATCAGCCAGCAGGATGGCAGTCAAGTCCTTGGTTTGTCTTTGTTGTTTGCACCCAAAAAGTCTTCTGTGAGTGTGAACGTTGGGGAGACAGGTGCTGTCTCTGAAGTCCATGAGCCTGACTTAGGGAATCATCAACATAGATGGTTGCTGTGGATGACTCATGGGCCACCTGGGATCTGGTGCTTTCCAGGGCATTTGTATGTTCACCCTGGAACATCTAACCACACAGGATGCAACTCAGTCCTTCCACTGGGTGAATGAGCAGAAAGGTATATTCAAGAGAGCCAACATGGGATGGGACCCCCAAGTGTCACATACCTCAAAGTCTTGACTAGTGAAGACTTGTTTGCAGCCATTCTTGTCCTGGTGGAGAAATCCAGTGCTAAAAAACTCTTCTACGTTGGAAAGAAGATGTCAGGGTGGAGGTTTAATGGTATGCTTGACTGCAGCAGGCTGGTGGCAGCTCATGTCCTTGGCTTCTGGAAGAGGAGGTCAAAATGACCAGTGCTACTTTGTGCTCAGAGCAACACGTCTTAGCAAGGGCCACTCTGGCCCAAAGAGATCCAAGCCCACCAGTTGCTGCAAGTGCTATTGATTTCAGGAGAGGTGCAGTTGAAAAGGAGAGGGTACATGCTGACCACAGAAGTGACACGAAGGGATCAAGGCTGGAGAGAGCATAACTACATGAAAGAGGGTAATTGGATTGTCCTGGGCATTGAAAACGGTCTGGAAGACAACATAGTTCCTCCATTCCCTTCTCAAATAGCAACGTGTCTCTATGCTTTCAAATACGGCACCGTCATATTGACGTGCGGGAGGTTCTGTTCAAACCTTCCTGGAAACCCTGCCAGCTTCTCATATACAATCCAGACTGTTTTTCTGGGTTTATTTTAATTGTGTGTTTGTTATTGTTCGACTTCTTTTGGAATAAATTTTTCTGAGCATCCCAGGATAGAGAATCATGTAAGATAATAAAAGGAAGGAAGCGAGAGTGCTTAGGATTGCCGGATATGTTAAATTAAACCTATTTCTCAAGAATTTTTTTTGAATGCCAAAGCTGCTTCCCCTAGCCCTAGCTTTTAACTGCAGGAGAGGAGTAAAAGCGGAAGAGGTACAGTGAAAAATGAGGGATTTGGAGTCATTTCCCAGCCCTGGTGCAGTCCAAAGTGACCTTGGACAGGCGTCTCCAAAGCAGAGAGACGGCGACACGGAGGTGCCCGTTGGCAGGAGCAGAGTTCCCTCCTTTTTTGGCCACCAGAAGCTTGGCTCAGAGGCATCCAGGTCCTTCATTCTCCTGAGCATCCCCATGAAAACCAATGGGAGCCATGGGCTGGTTTCAATGAGGACAAATGCAGGGTCCTGCCTCAGGGAAGCATCAGGACTGCAGCCGAGGACTTGAGCCCTCCTGGGACCCTCTGCAACCTCAGCTGTCCCACAACCACAGGATGTTGAAATGCCCTGCATGAATAAGCAATAGTCTTGAGAATTGTTGCCAAAGTGAAAAATAAAACAAAAAAAAATAGGATTTGTCCATCCTTATGCTGGCCTAGGATCTCCAGTGTTTCCAAGACGGATTAATAAAGACTACGCCCATCCAGGTGCATTATTTTTGGTGCCACACTCCATGTTTKTAAGCTGAGAGGAGCAGTTTGGGAAGCCAATCTTGAGGAAAGCCACGATCCTCCCACGGTCTCCCGGCCAAGACAGACAGAGCAGTCCGAGACATGATAAATAACATGAGCACTACGATAACATCGCCGGCGTGGGCAAAACTTGCTGTGTTTACTCAAAAGGGACCTTTTATGGGTTAGAAGCACCGGCAAAACTAATTGTGATAGRTAACTACTGGCTGCGGTGCCGGAGCAGCTGATCCTGGCTGTGTTTGCCATGCGTTGACTTCCTGGTATTGTGTCTTTAGCCCAGGTTCCTAATGTCAGATTCAATAACCASCTGTAGGGATTTAGCGTGCCAACCGCCCTGCCTTCTCCCGCTCCACCTCGGAGAGCAAATGAACTGCTGGCAATCTCCTACCCAGCTATCTAATCATTACAGCCTTTATTAAAGCACCTTCCACCCCGCCGAGTTCAGTTGGACATGTATAGAAAGAGAGAGGAATCCAGCCAAAATAAAGAGTTGCAAAATGAGCTTTTCTTCCCTGTACTGCCCGTCCGGTGAGAAGAAGGGATGACCTTATTTGTGGGAAGAAGGTCAGAAAATTGTATACGGGAGACAGGTGGATAGCTGCTAGAAGGGCATGGGCGCTCGGTGGCAGTGGTGTCGTGAGCTCCCCGACGCGTGGGAACAAGATGATCTTGTTTGCAGTCAAAATCCCCTCCTCCCCCCGGCCCTGCCGYGGGGAAACACGTTGCCTTCTTGTTTTTACAACACATCCCGAACGGGACGGACCTGCTCAACATTTTTGGCTTGGGCAGGTCTGAGATTCTCTGAGGGTGGCAGAGAGAGGGGCCCTTGGCATGTGTGAGCCCCAAGTTTGGCCCTCATGTTGWTCTAGCTGGTTCTTCCCACTAGTCCCATTGAGCCAGCTGGGATTTACTGGTCTGAAAGCAAGTGTCCTGTGCCCTTCCACACTCKGAGGATCTTGGGGCGTGTAAGACTTATGCCTGGGCCACCAGCACCATTCTCTCTCCATGTGGCGACCTCCTTGCTCATCCTCCATGACTGAGGACCAGTTACCCCATTAGATGAGAGGTTTGGGTATCCCATCTCCATCCCACAAAGGACCTGCTCCCAGGTCCCTGCTTCCAGGACTCCATTGGCTGGAGGATCTGCCCTGATCCAGCACATCCATCATTGTCTCTGAAGGTCATGTCTACCCAACTGTCAGCATCCCCAAGGAAAAGATGTTTTGCTATGTGGATTGGAGCCCCACAAAGCTATTGACTCCTCTTTGTCTTCACATGTCCCTTCTGAGCCATTCGGAGTCAGTGCTGGGCTATGGTGGGCCATTTCTGTGGCCCATGCATGTACTCAGGGACATGGGTACTGCCAAGGGACCTGCTCCAACAATCCTACATCAGCAAAGAGGCCTCCCAAAAACACAGACCAGGGAGCTAAGGCCAAACTTAATCAAAGGAGAGCAATGCATGCATTTTCCAACAGCATAAGCCCTGGAAGTCTGCACTGTAGCCTTCCTCTCTGGAGGGGAGTGATGCTTCAGCTAAAGCGTATGTTAGGATCAAATGGGTGAATTTGATAGTAATACTCAACCAGGGGTTGGACTGGGGGTGATATCTCTTTCCAACAGCTTTCTGGGGAGGGGATTCATGGAGGACGACCCTGGGTTTCATCTGAGCACCAAGAAACCACAGGACTCAGAGAATGGTTTCTTGGCACTCTACATCCACTCTGAGTTCAATCATTTGCCATAGAGGACACCTCAGAGTGGACAACCCCAGAGAAGGATCCTCCGCACAGCAAGGGCCAGGTCTGTGTCCCATCACTGTGCCAAAAAATGAATGACTGACCACAGCTCTGTGCTCTTCCTCGGGAAGAAACGGAGGAGACATTTTGCCTGGGATGATTCACGTACCTTCTGKCTAGAAGAGATGTTGGAGCTACACAAGATGGCTTCCTGCAATCTGCAGGCTCAACATTTCTCTCTACTTTTTCCCAAAGAAATCCAGCCTTGATTTTATCTCTCAGATGGTAGCTCACACCCTTCAAAGATATTGGGACCTGTCTACTTTCATCTCCCAGGTTTCACAGTGCATTTTCACATCTCTCCTTCAGCCATGGGATATCCAAGTGGTTTTTCTTGGCACTTCTACTTTCTATCTTCTCTTTTATGGATGGATCCAGGGTATTTCAAGCCTCAACATGGTGCATGGTCAGCTTGGGGCTGGTCCTGGTGCCCTGCCCATAGATGCCCTGCTCTGGAGAATAAGTGTGTCTCCATATGGATATGATTTATGAGTATAGATGTCACCATTAAGACTTTTACCCTTCTTAATGACACTGGGTTGGTTGCAATATTCTGTTCTTCCACTTTGCCCCCCAAATTCAGGTTTGCAGCATTGATAGGGACTCATGGATTCTGGGAAGAGAGTTTGGGAGGTCTTTTGTCCAACCTTCTGTTCCAAGCAAGGTCAGTGATGAGCTCAGACCAGATTGCCGAGGGCTTTGACACTCAGCAATCTCAAGATTTGAAAATRTCCAGGGATGGAGCATGCACAGGAAAGAAGCCTCCACATTGGCAGCACCAGCAGTCTTGGGTATGCATGTCCTCCATGGTTGATCAGGCTCCTCATCCTTGTCCTGTCATATCTGAAATCCTCCCTCTCTCCTTGTAGTACCCAAGATCAGACATGAAGCTCTCAGACCCTTCACCCAGTGCTGCAAGGTGACACATGAGAAAGGAAGGTACAATAGCAATATCCAGTCTGTCCATACCCATCAACTGATGGACCATATTATTAGAAATCTCAAGTCTACCCCCTGGATTTATTTTGGTTCACCTCTGAGTGCTGGCAGAGAAAGCTTCATTCCCATGCTCTAGAACAGTGGCTATTCCTAGAAGATCCCAGCTGCCGTCCTCCTGCCAGAGTAGCAAATTCTTAGGAAGTAGAAAAAAAAATCTCTTGGGATTTTGCTTCCCTCTTCCTCCCTTTCAGGCAGTGCTGTGCTTTTCTGAAAAGCAGAAACAAAAGAGAGAAGCGATGTCGCGTGAGCTTGCACACAAAGAGCTGCTAGATGACGCGGGACACAAAACAGATGGCCTTGTGTCCACTTCAAAAGAACTGTCCATCTGAGTGTTCTCTGGAACAGAGGGACCACGATGCCTGGATTTCCTTCCACATTTGTGCTGTCCAACTACTTCTCATTCCTGTGCTCCAGTCTGGGCATCCTTTAGCGCCTGCGTGGCGCCTGGACACCCAGCTACATCCAGAGAAACCAGGGTTTGCACTTCATAATGCAGATAATTTATCGATATTGTCATATATTGTGAGTGCATTGGGTTTACTAGGGGCAAAACCTCATTTCAAGGAGCAACATGGAGTCTTTTTTAATGASGAACATATGTGCATGAGGATTGCTGGCAATTGCAAGGGGGTTTTCACCATCGTGCTGGAGCCACTGGATGGGGACTCTCAGGAGCCCAGTACCAGCTGTGTCCACCAGCATCATTGAGCAACCTTCACCCCTTGGCAAAGAAGTCATAACTCAAACATTTGCCGTCACCACTGGTGTGACTCACCAGTCCAGGAGCCACCAGCCTGAAAGCGGAGCAAGTCCCTGCAYGGTCTTGGTGGGCAAATGATCCTTCATGAGTGTGGGAATATGAATAAGTCACTGGAGGGGAAACAGCAACAGGAGTTGTGGATGGAGCAAGAAAATCCCTTTAATTGGGTGTAAATACCCAGTGGTCCTGTCTGCAGGGACCTGGTGCATCTTCCTCTTGGGGGAATGCTAGCGCAGAGGAGACCTTGCCAAATGTCCTGGCCTTGGCCTCTTGCTTAAATGCAAAGCATTCGATTTGTGATTTTGATACTGCAACAAAAGGGTGTGGGAAATATGGCAATACTGAATGAAAGGGGGCAGACAACATCTCCTTTCCTTTTGCCAACTTGTCCCAACCTCCTTTTCCTTCCCTTCTTCTCACCCGAGCTCCATCTAATGACAATCCTATGGCCCATGCTAACACGGGCATTGATTAATACTRTGTTCTTGTAATCCAGGATCAGGCTAATGCTTCCTAAACCCATTTAGGTTGTCTGCTCTTTCTTGGAGCTCTGGCTAAGCCCAGACATCAGACCCAAGTGGTAAGGAACCGCCAGGCAGCTGATTAGCAGATGCTGAAGTGACCAACCTGCATCTATCCCAGCATCATGTGCGCCTCGAACTCCAGCCTTCTTCCACTGGCCCATGGCCAAGGCTGGGAGCCAGGTTCCTGGTCCCGCAGGATGCAGAGGACATGACCACCTTGGCTCTGGAGAACAGGTAAGACGTCTGCCATATGGTTGTAACTTGGGGGCGACGGCTTTGCCAAGGGAAAATTTCCCTGTCTGGAGCTCTGCCCCTGGCCAAGCAGCCAAAGCAAACAATCGAGGAAATCGTAACGAGTTGGAAGGGAAGTTATTTTAATTTTTTTCCCGGATGGGAAGTGGCGGAGGTATCTGCAGGCCTCGTGTGCTGTGACCTCCTCACCCCTCTCTGGAGACGTAGTGGGGAAATCAGAGGCAGGAGAGGAGTCTGGAGGCAGTGAGCTGAAGGGACACAGTGTGCTGCTCCACCAGCCCTGGGAGCATGGCCAGGGCTGCATAGGCTCTCAAAGGGAGGCAGCCTAGCTGATTTTCTGCTGTCCTTTCTGGGGTAGAAGAGAGAGATTTTTCACCCTGACCATGCTCACACTGACCCAACTCCTCTCCAGAAAGGCTTTGGTGCAACTGAGTGCTCAGACACCCCAGGTGGACCTCAATCCAGCCATCTCTGTAGGTGTCATGATAGGCAGCAGACTCATCCATCCTTGCTTGGATCATCCACCCTTGGACCATCCTTGGTTCTCCTGGAGAACCAAGGTCCGCTTACCTTTGGACTCCTTTTTGTTGTTATCTGGTATCTGGGCCCTTTCCATGGAATGTTGGAGATCCCAGTTCTCCCAGCACCAGCACTGGGATGCTGGGTCCCCATACCTTGTTACTGTGCGCCACACTGAGCTCCACACTGTCCCTTCCAGAAACCGGAAAAACTGCAGAGAGAAGAAAATCCTGAAGGGATGAGGGGGCAGGAGGATGTGTTGACATGGGACAGAGGGGAAGGAGATGAATAAGTGATGATGGTCAACCTAAAGATGTTTGGTTTACACTTACCATGCAAAACTCAGAGATGCTTCCATTCAAAAAACTCAACATTGTCCTCAAAAGGAGAAGATGCAATATTTATAATGATGATGTGGTCACAGCCCATGACCTCCACAGAAGTGGAGGAGGACAAGAGCAAAGGTGGTCACTGAGTGAAATCTCCTTCATGGGATCCCTACATGTCCCAGCTCCAAGTCAAGTCAATGATTACTGACCACAGAAACCCTCAGATATGGCGATCTCATCCAAGGGTGACTGTGGCATTTGGACATTACTTCCCTCTTCCTGTCTCTTTCCTAACTCTGCTATTCATCTTGGCTGTTTGAACTTTCAGAGGAGCTGGCATGAGGGTGCTAAGGGTCCCTGCTAGACCCAGCAATCACTGCAGGGTGGCTCAGGGTGAGTTTCTCATCTGTAGGGACCTCAGTGCTAAACTGGGCTCATTGACAGCCCCCCCAGCCCTGCTCATGGCTCAGTGGGGTCCTGGCTTAGCTCACTTGGGGGTTTCTCCAGGTTGTGTCCAAATTAAACTTTTGGCAGTCTAGCATCTTAGAAATATACTCAAAGAAGTCACTAGTGTCTTCTTATTAACTTGGAAATGTTAAAAATGGAAAAATGGGAATGGAAAAATGGGAATGGAGGGATGCTTTAGCAGACACTTTGCAAGAAGGTTCCGTCTAAGACAGAAATGCCACCCATGGCCAACAACCATGAATCCACAGATAGTTCACCTAGACCTCAAGAGCAAAGAAAGTCTATAAGAGGAAGCAATGGGGAGTCTCCAAGGCTCTTCAGCGTGTGACGGTGGGAGGAAAGGAARCCTGCCAAGAGGTGACGGAAGAGAGGATCAGCTTCTCCATCCTCCACCAGTGACGTCTGCTGGGCTCCAAGCAGGCAGATCCAAAAGGAGAAATGTCTAAAATACACAGTTCTTGAGAAATGCTGAGACATGTAGATGGTAAATGCTTTTACTTTCAATCCCACTTGGACCAGAACCAATGTTTTTTCTTTGAAATTCCCAGAAAATGCAGTGTTTCCCAGCTTCCACACAGCCCTGGCAGGATGGGTTCCCTGGACACACAGTTGGTTATAGGGACTTCATGGGGAGCCAGCAGGAAATTTGGGCCATGTCCCCTGAAATGTGGGCCTGGGACTCAGCTGAAGCTCATTGCCCTGCGGGTGGAAAGTTAAACCCAATGCCAAATTTCCCAGTCCCGGTTTCCAGTAGCCAGAAGGTTTATCCTCCTCCATCTGGGACTTTCATCCSAAGCAGTAGTATCAGGAACACAATCAGTGTCAAACACCAATTATGGCAGGCACACACAGGGCACCATCAGGATCGGGCTCAAGGGACAAAGCCTTTTCACTCAACACCATTTCTGCCCAACAAATCCATCTGGGGACTCTACACACCAGCTTTACTGCCCATATGCAGATTCCAAGTCCATTTGAAACCCCAAGACAGACCTCCCACGTGGTCCTGCCCATCGCCTTGTCCTTGGGCAACCTCCTTCACCATCTCAAGATGTTCTCCAGGACTCTTGTGGCTCTCCAGGATAGCAAGGTCCACATTTCTCCATCATGCCTCTCCTGGTGACCTGCTGGGTGGAGTGTGAGAACCTCACATGAAGGTGTAAGCACTTGAGATGGGCACAGAGCCACCTCCAGCCCAGGGTGCAGAGAGCAGATGGCTGCTGTTGGAGCTGCCTGTCACCAGCCGTAATGTGATTAGTGGAAAGGTCCAACCAGAGGAGCAGAAAACAGGCAGCCACAGTGTCTCACAAGGCCAAATTCAGCCACAGCTGCCAGGCGTTTTTCTAGGGATTAATCGGATTCAGGAGTGCCAGAGGGCCGTGCAGAGCTGCAGTTATTAGCTTTGCTCCAGCTCCCTTTTGCATGGGCCATAAAGATCAGGGCACCTGCTTCAAGCTCCTGTTCCTCCAGCTCCAACATGGGCAGCCCCAAAGGCTGGTGATCAACGGAGGTGGAGGAGGTGGAAGGGAACAATCCCAGAGGGAAGAAGATCCCCCAAAACTCCATCACTGCACATTGAACCCCAGCCCTGGATGCTGGATTGCAGGGGACATCTCTAAAGCGTTGTGGTGGCATGGACCAGCTCGGGGTTAGACTTTCCAGAACAGATCTGCTGGTGGGAAGCGAATTGGAGCAGCCGGAGCTCTGGCACGGCTCTCCCAGGATCCTCATGAGCTCCTTGCCAGAAGGACACGAAGCCAAAGCTGGGACCCATCCAAAGCTGCAACGGGAAGGGTAAGTTGCATCTCACTCCAYGTGGAGCTGCTCAGAAAGCCGGGACGAGACATGTGGAACGGTGGTCAGGAGTGGGATGGGGTTCATTGCCCATCCACAGTGAATCTCCAAGACATTTCTTTCAGTTAACCCAAACACCGCCGAAAAACCTGTGCGAATCATCACGGAGTCAGAGGGGAAGGGACGAAGTCCCGGTGGGATTCGCTTCCAGGTAGTGCTCGCTTCCTTGCCGGGACCTGGATGCCTTCAAAGGAAGCAGGAAACAACAGGAGATTCCCAAAAGCACGGACGTTTTACAGGTTGCCACGATGAGCAGAAACCCTCTGGCTTCACAAGCAGGTAAGAGCAGTGTCTGCAGTGGGTAGTTTCAAAACCACTTTCCTCCTGGGGCAGCTCAGAACCAGGGTCTGAAGGTCCCTCTGTCCTCAATTTTGCTCCCTGGAGCTCGGCTCCCAAAGCACCAACTCGGCTCCGGGTTATTCCAGGTAGCGCCGCTACCRGAGGAGAACCATTTCCCCAAGGAAAGGAGGCTCGCGGCTCCTGCACGGTTTTGCCCTCTTGGCACCTTCCTTTATTGCGCTTTAATAGCCCCGCGCACTGATTAACGGCCTCGTTAATCAGTACCGAAGCCCTCACCTCCCTCCTCCCCGCCGCGAACGCCACCGTTTCCACCACCCTGCCCCAAAACCCGCCTGTTTACCCCCACGGCACCCAGTGTCACCCTAACCCCCCCCATAGGACTCGCCCTTGTGGCACCCCCCAATCCAGCTGTCTGCCGACCMTGCTGGAATCCAGCTGTTTGCGCTGCCGCCTTATGCAGCACTTGCCCCCTCGTCCCATCCAGCTGTTTGCAGACCCACTCCCCACCGCCCCAGCTGTTTACAGACACYGCTGCAATCCAGCTGTTTGCAACCCCTCCAGCTGTTGCCCCTCAGCCAATCCAGCTGTTAGCACCCCAACGACCCAGATGTTGCAGACCCCCCCCCCCGAAATACCCCCAACCCAGCTGTTACAGCCCCCCCCACCCCCGGGATCCAGCTGTTCGGGCTGCCCCCGGCCGGAATCCAGCTGTTCCCCGGTTCCCCCGGGCAGCCCCTTCCCCGTTCTCCCGCCGCAGGTGCCGGGGCGGGACCGGGGCGGCTCGGGGGCGGGTCGGGGCCGGACCGGGACCGGAGCGGGGCGGAGCGGGGCCGGCAGGAGCGGGGGGGCCCGGCGCCGCTCGCTGCTGCCCGCCCGGTTCATCCCGCAGCCGGTAAGTGCCGCGGGGCAGGGGGGAACCGAACCGGAGCGGGTCCAACCGGCAGGGTCAGCTCGGGTCCAAGAGGGGCGGGTTGAACCCAAAAGGGGTCCGTCCGAAGTGCAGTGGGTCCATCCGAAGYGGGTGGGATCAGAGTGGGCAGCATCGGACCCACCCGGAGTGGATGGAGCTGGAGCGTCCAGCGGGATCAGAGCGAATGGGATTGGATCGAACTGGACTCATTCCTGATTAAAAGCACCGGGACGAGGTCGGATCCGACCAAACAGGGCTTTGCTTGGGCTTTAGGTGACCCCAGCAGGTGCTGGGGAGGGACCCAGGGTGCTGGGCACCTCAAAGGGTGTTGGGGAGCTTTTTGGGGAGCTTTACCTCTATACGTACAGAGGAGTACATATAGAGATATACATGCATACACACCTGTCTATATTATATATACCTCTATATTATATACCTCTATATTATAGAGGTATGTATATATGTAAACATGCGTATGTATGCACGTGGGGAAGGTTTGAATGTATTTGTGATTTTGGGTGGGCGTGTGAGACACATGCACACACATATATGTTTATATATGTGCATRCGGTGTACGTGTGTGTATAGATGTTTGGAGCTCTGTGTCCGCTCTGAGCCTGGAGAAATCCTGGAGAAATCCCAGAGAGAGCCCGGCGGGGAATGCAGCGCTGGGGCAAGGAGCTCTCCCGGCTGCCGCTTTCCCTCCGGAGCTGGCAAATTCCCAGCAGAGGCTGGGACAAGCTTGTTACGGGATTGAATCCTGCCCTTCCCGGCTCCCAGCCCTGCAGGAAGGATGGAGCTGGGYTCAGCCGGCCATTCAGGAGAGCTCCAACCCCTTCCCACCATCTCCTTTTTCGGGAAAGGGCCCTCCCCGTGTCACAATCCCAGGCTCCGAATTTGTAACACCTGCAAAACAAAGCGTACGGAGAGGCTGGTTTCTCCGTCAGACCAGAAAGTCTGGCTCTCCGGGCAGCCCCAAGCCGTATCTTTTCCCCTTCTCCAATGGCCTTTCCCAACCCGCCWGGCTAATCCCTGCTGCAGCACCTTCGCCTGCGGCATGGCCAGAGCTCCAGGATAGGTTTTCAGGGGATTGTGGAGCATCTCTTGGTACCAACAGGGAGATTCCCCCTACTTTTTCCCCCGACTTTTTCCCAAATGGAAGGAAATGCTCCCAGAGGAGCATTCCCAACAGGGAGAAGCAGAGCAGGGCAGYGTGTGGCTCCTAAAGCCTGGTGCATCCGAGCGCCGCCGGTGCGATGCTCCGGGCAGGCTGAGCCCGGTCTTCGGGGGAAAGCTGCGGTTTGGGCATGCGGCGGCGGGCGCCAGAGCAACCCTCTCCCCTGCTCACCTATTTTGGGGGGGAAACGTGCTGACCCGGCACTTTCRCTTCTGCCAGAAAGGAGAACTGGATCCAGAGTCTATTTTTCCTTTTTTTTTTCCCCCTCCATGCTAAGAAAATCTGCCGCTTTAAACATCCCTTCGAAGCAAACTGGRTTTTGGGGTGATTTCAGCCTTTTCCCTCCCTTTGGTTCTCCCTCCTTGCGGCCCCGATGTGTCCCAGCTTCCGCATGGGTTTGCGCAGGGCAAACGCGGCTCCTCGTGGCAGCCGGGCGCCTTTTCCCCTCCTCATCCCGAGCGCCRGAGGCTTTCGGAGGGAATTCCTGCAGGGTGCACATCTGAGTGCCGGCATGTGCACTGGCATGTGCATTGATGTGTGTGCATGCATGTGCATTAGCRTGTGCATTGGTGTGTGCATGCACGTGCATCATCCTTTGCATGCGTGTACATTGCCATGTGCGTTGGCATGGGCATTGGTGTGTGTATTGGTTTGTGCATGCGTGTGCATTGACATGTACACACATGTGTCTCTGCATGTGTCTCTGCATGTGCGTGCCTTGATGTGTGCATTGGTGTGTGCATGTGTGTGTATTGGCATGTGCATTGGCCTGTGCATGCCTATGCACTAGCATGTGCGTTGGCATGTGTATGCATGTTCACTGACTTGTGCATTGTCATGTGTGCTGGCACATGCATTGGCATGTGTGTTAGCATGTGAGTTGGAGTGTGCATTAGTGTGTGCATTGGCACATGCATGTATGTGCATGCGTGTGCATTGGTATGTGCATGTGTATGCATTGGTGTGTGCCTGCATGTGCATTGGCATGTGCATGTATGTGCATTAGTGTGTGCAAGTGTATGCATTGGTGTGTACATTGGCATGTATGTGTATACATTAGCATGCATGTGCACTGGTGTGTGCCTGCATATGCATTGGCGTGTGCCTGCGTGTGCATTGGCTGTGCATTGGCCTGTGCATGTGTATGCATTGGCGTGTGCATGTGTCCCCCTGCATTGTGGGCTAGACGAGTGCACGGTGCGGTGGATCGAGGGCTGGCTGGATGGCAGAGCTCAGAGGGTGCTGATAAATGGGGCCGAGTCCAGTTGGAGGCCTGTGGCCAGTGGTGTCCCCCAGGGTCAGGACTGGGCCCAGTGCTGTTCAATTTGTTCATCAATGACCTGGACGAGGGCA
>NW_020455501.1:868896-874223 GCF_003342845.1 Nothoprocta perdicaria
TTGGACTAGATGATCTGTAGAGGTCCCTTCCAACCTTAAATATTCTGTGATTCTGTGATTCTGTGATTCTGTGTGCAGCGGCACGTGCATGCATGTGTGTGCACACATGTGCATGTGTGTTGGGTCCCAGTGCACATGTGAGCACACATATGTGAGGGCTGTGTGCACGTCTGTGGAGCTGTGTGCACACATACATCCATGTGCTGTGGGTTTGCACACGCGTGGSTCCGTGCACATGCATATGCATGCATGTGTTGCATGCACACATATATGGATCCATGTGCACACAAGTGCAAGTGTGTTGGTGTGTGCACGTTTGTGGGTCCCTGTGCATGCATGTGCACGTATGTGCTGGCATGTGCATGCCTATGGGCCCATGCACGCGTGTTCCGCATGCCATCCTGCATGCACACACGGGTGCCGGGGCGCGTGGCGGTTGCTCCCGGCAGGGTTTCTCTTCCCCATTTCGGGACCGCGGGGTAGGGAAGGGAAACGTTGCTCAACGGGCAGCACCCGCGGCCACATCCCCAGCACCTGCGTCCCCTGCCCGCCACCCGGCTCCGCGAGTCACCCTCGCACTGGCTTCCGTGAGCACCCCTGGGATACGGGGGCGCCCGTGGGTGCTGGAGCGGGATGGGTGCTGCATGGATGGGATGGGGCAGCTGGGGGCTCTGGGGTGGCAGGGAAGGGTGCGGAGGCTCGCTGGGGGCTGCGGTATGGGGAGATTTAGGAGTGTGTTGGGGGTCACAGTGGGTGCTGGGGGACACAGCAGAGTGCAGGGCATTGGGGGGGCTCCGTGGGCGCTGGGGGGTCTCCGTGGGCGCTGGGGGGCACAGCAGGGTGCAGGGGGACACAGCAGAGTGCAGGGTGCTGGGGGGGCTCCGTGGGTGCTGGGGGTCACAAAGGGTGCAGGGGGACACACCAGAGTGCAGGGTGCTGGGGGGGCTCCATGGGTGTTGGGGGTCATAGAGGGTGCAGGGGGACACAGCAGAGTGCAGGGTGCCGGGAGCCTCTGTGGGTGCTGGGGAACACAGCAGAGTGCAGGGTGCAGGGGGGGCTCCGTGGGCGCTGGGGGTCACAGCGGGGTGCGGGAGGGCTCAGGAGGATGCAGGGAAGTGCAGGGGCTCAGCAGGTGCAGGGGTGCACAGGAGGGTGCTGGGCSTTCTTCGGAGGGTGCAAGGGACACAGAGGATGCAGGGGGCTCAACAGGGTGCAGGGGGGTCATGGCAGGGTGCAAGGGGGCTCAGGAGGGTGCAGGGAGCACAGTAGGTGCAAGGGGGCACAGTGGGGTCCTGAGGGGCTCGGGAGGGTGCAGGGGGGCTTAGGAAGGCACAGAGAACCCAGTGGGTGCAAGCGGGTTCAGAAGGGTGCAGGAGGTGCAGGGAGTCACGGCAGGGTGCAAGGGGGGCTCCGTGGGGTGCAGGGGGGAACATCAGGGTGCAGGGTGCCTCAGGAGGGTACTGGGGGACCTCAGGAGGATGCATGGGACCCAACAGGTGCAAGGGGGCACAGCTGGGTCCTGAGGAGCTCAGGAAGGTACCGAACGACTTGRGATGGTGCATGAGGGGCTCAAGAGGATCCAGGGGGGCTCAGGAGAATGCATGGGACCTAGTGGGTGCAACAGGGCACAGTGGGGTCCTGAGGGGCTCAGGAGGGTGCAGGGAGGCTTAGGAAGGCACAGAGAACCCAATGGATGCAAAGGGGTTCAGGGGGGTGCAGGAGGTGCAGGGTGCAAGGGCGCTCTGTGGGGTGCTGGGGGACACAGCAGAGCACAGGGGGGCTCAGGAAGGTGCATGGCACCCAGTGGGTACAATGGGACCTAGAGGAGTGCTGAGGGACTCAGGAAGGTACTGAAGGACCTGGGATGGTGCAGGAGGCGCTCAGAAGGATTCAGGGGGCTCAGGAGGGTGCCTGGGGGATCAGGAAGGTGCAGAGAGCCCAATGGGTGCAAGGGGGCTCCATGGGTGCTGAGGAGCACATCAGGGCTCAGGAGGGCTCAGCAGGGTGCAGGGGGATCTCAAGGAGGTGCACGGGACCCAGCAGGTGCCAGGGGGCACAGTGGGCTCCTGAGGGGCTCAGGAGGGTGCAAGGGGGTGCAGGTGGGCGCAGGGACCCCACCAGGGTGCAGAAGCCCCAGGTGGGTGCCGGGGGGCTCAGGTAGGTGCTGGGGGCTCTGTGGGACCCAGTGGGCTCCCTGCCTGCCCTGCTGCTCACCAGGGCCGCTCTGGGTCTCCACTTGCAGACGCTGCCATCGGAGAAGACTCCAGCAGCGGCACCGGCACCATGGAGAACATGACGGCCGCCCGCAACTCGTGCACCTTCCATGAGGAGTTCAAGCAGGTGCTGCTGCCCCTGGTCTACTCGGCYGTGTTCGTCCTGGGGCTGCCGCTCAACGCCGTGGTCATCGGGCAGATCTGGCTGTCGCGCGAGGGGCTCACGCGCACC
Organism: Nothoprocta perdicaria; assembly: GCF_003342845.1. NCBI lineage: Eukaryota > Metazoa > Chordata > Aves > Tinamiformes > Tinamidae > Nothoprocta > Nothoprocta perdicaria. The sequence goes on from NW_020455501.1 coordinate 871,342, forward strand.
ATGATCTACATGCTCAACCTGGCCACGGCCGACCTGCTCTACGTGTGCTCCCTGCCGCTCCTCATCTACAACTACACGCAGAAGGACTACTGGCCCTTTGGGGACTTCGCCTGCAAGYTGGTCCGCTTCCAGTTCTACACCAACCTGCACGGCAGCATCTTCTTCCTCACATGCATCAGCGTCCAGCGGTACCTGGGCATCTGCCACCCCTTGGCCTCCTGGCACAAGAAGAAGGGCAAGCGGTTCACGTGGCTGGTGTGTGCCGTGGTGTGGCTCCTGGTCATCGCGCAGTGCTTGCCCACCTTCGTCTTYGCCGCCACGGGCACGCAGAGGAACCGCACGGTGTGCTACGACCTGAGCCCGCCGGACCGCTCCGCCAACTACTTCCCCTACGGCATCACGTTGACCATCACGGGCTTCCTGCTGCCCTTCGCGGCCATCCTGGCCTGCTACTGCAGCATGGCCAGGATCCTGTGCCAGAAGGACGAGCTCATTGGGCTGGCCGTGCGCAAGAAGAAGGACAAGGCCATCCGCATGATCGTCATCGTGGTCCTCGTCTTCTCCATCAGCTTCGTGCCCTTCCACCTCACCAAGAGCATCTACCTGATCGTCCGCTCCCCGCCCGGCCTGCCCTGCCTGTCGCTGCAGGCCTTCGCCATCGCCTACAAGTGCACGCGGCCCTTCGCCAGCATGAACAGCGTCCTCGACCCCATCCTCTTCTACTTCACGCAGCGCAAGTTCCGCGAGAGCACCCGCTACCTGCTMGACAAGGTGAGCTCCAAGTGGAGGAACGACCACTGCGTGAACTACGGCTCGTAGCGGCCCCCGGAGCCGCGGCCACGGCAGCACCGGGGCGTTTCTTGGCTTTAAGTTGYCACCAACGCAGGTGGCACCAACCAGAGGCCGGGCTGCTGGGCCTCTGGTGGAGGCCACGATGAGGAGAACATCTCCAGAACTTCCATCCATGTCCCCTGCCTCGGTTTCCCCAACACGGGCACTGCAAAGACCAGGCAAAACAAACAGGGGACGCGGGGAGGGTCCATCCATATGTCTATCCACAGTAGGATAGAGGATGAACCCAGAGTGGGACCTTCCTCATCACCAACCTTCGGCCTCAGGATCATGTGCAGCTTTTGTCACTGGAGACACGGGGTGTCCTGGCCAGACAGAGCCCCCAGGACAGATGGACGGTCTCGACAGTGAATATTCTCATGCTGGAAACACCTCCAATCACGTTAGAGCATGTGAAATTCTCCCGGGAGCAGGAGTCTTGGACCATATGTATTCCATGCATATAATAAACCTCCTTACCTTCCAAACACCTAACGGGCACAAATACCTATACACACCTCAAGAGACCTATATACACGACGCATGCGTTAGATATACATAGACATACACGCGCTGTGTGTATTTATGTATARGCACATGGTTTGCAGCACAGAATTTGCCTCACCCGATATTCCCTATCCTATATATACATCTCCTATATATAGGATATTCTCCCCTCCTTGCATGAGGCCTATGTATAACGTGTATGTAGGTGGGGTATGGTATATATAGGCTCCCATGTGCACATGCAGGGTGTTTCTATGGCTCTTGTTCCTGGGGGGGGGCTGCAGGGATGGGTTTATAGGGCAGATCTATAGGGGAACGATGCTCTTAAAGAGCCCTGGGGGGTTGGAGAGCCTGGATCCCCCTGCTTCCTGCCCCCAATAGTCCCATGGGGGTCTGGACATGAACCCTCCCAATRCTGCCCTGGTCTTGCTGTGACCCCAACCACTTTTCCATGGATAAAATATTCCCGGTGTGCCGGGCTGGCCGGCACTGCTTCTTGTCCAGGAGATCCCAGGGGAGGGGGACCAGGAGGCTGGAGAGCTGGAAATGGGGGGATGTTGGTAGGGGTCACACATAACCCCTCRCAGCTTTCCCAGCTCTTCCCAAACAAAACAAAAGCCAGAGTGGGATGCCGGACACCCGGAGCAGCCCTGGACACTCTTGCCCGGACCCAGGAGAGGGCGCAAAATATTCAGATTTGGAGAAATCCGCTTTGGCTCCGCAGCACATCCCAGCGAGGGTGGAGGGAGCAGGGCCATACGCACCCCCTTCCCTTGGCCTGTGGTGGAGACCTCAGTCTCCGATCAAAATGTGTCTGGAAAGAGCTCCATGGAGAAGGGACATGGGGGTCTCAGTGGGACAAGGATGGACTTTTCCTCTCAACTCCCCTGATGGGGTCTGGGGACACGTGTGCGGATGCAGCCCATCCAGGATAGCGGGATGCTGGCACCCCATAGAGGCAGGAGAAGCATCCGAGCTCCCGTCCCAGCGGCACAGGGGGGATCATTGGAGAGGAGGCGCCGCAGGGACCCCGATCCCGGCTCCCACACCAGTCCCTGCTTCCCCAGCCCAGTGTTATCCCATATCCTGGGTGGCTAGAAATACTCCTGCGTGAGCAAAAAAATACTCCTGTGTGGGTAGAAATACCCCTGTGTGGGTGGAAATACCCCCTGCAGGGGTGGAAATATGCTTGTATGGGGGAAAACACCCCTTGCATGGGCAGAAATGTCCGTGTGTGGGGACAAATATCTGTCTGCATGGGTGGAAATACCCCCTGCATGGGGAAAATGCTCCTGAATGGGCAGAAATGTTGCTGCACTGGCAGAAATGTCCCTGCATGGGGACAATACCCTGGAGYGGGGAGAAATATCCCTGTGTGGAGTGATGCCCCAAGAAAGCCCCCGAGCGCCGTAAGAGTCACCACATCCACCCGTTTCTCACCCCAAAATGAGAGAGAAGGGCACGGGGTGTGGAGGGAACGGGCGGGATGGGGACAGGGGTGCCCGGCGAGCGGGGCCATTCCCGGCTTCCCGCTTGCGGGAGGC
>NW_020455501.1:875210-876618 GCF_003342845.1 Nothoprocta perdicaria
AGGAGGAGGAGGAGGAGGACGGCGCCGTGCGGGACGGCGAGGGCCATGCGTGGCCCGAAGGGCGGTGGGCGCCGCCGGAGAGCGGCGCGGCCGCCCGCTACGCGCCCACCGTGGCCCCCGTGGTGGCCCGTGTCTCCAAGGTGAACCTGCTGCCCTTCGCCGCCAGCCCCGGCGGCTCGCGCGGCGGCAGCCGCTGCTCGAGCACTGAGACGCTCAAGGAGGAAGAGCACGCGGGCGCCTGCTGGCCCGGCCGGCCCTTCCAGGTGGGCTACGGCGTCTACCGCTCGCCCAGTTTCGGGCCGAGCGACGGCCTCGCGCGGGGGCAGCCCCCAGGCCGCGCGCGCCCCAAGCTGCCCTTGGCCATGGCCAAGGCCAACCAGGACTTTGCAAGCGAGACCCTGCAGGACTGCGGGCTCTCGGCGGGGGACAGAGCCACGCACCGCAAGTCCTTGTCCAACCCGGACATTGCCACCGAGACGTTGACGCTCCTCAGCTTCCTCAAGTCGGACCTCTCGGAGCTGAAGGTGAAGAAGAAAGGGGTGAGGATCGGGCTGCCGGAGGAGGTGGCGCTCGGTGGGAGCAGGTACGAGAGCTGCCCCGGCTCGGTCGGCCACCCCATGGCAAGCCGGGGCCGCCCTGGGGCTCAGCCCGTGGGCCGGTGGGCGCCGGGCGAGCGGCCCACCCTCAAGGACCTCACGGCCACGTTGCGGCGCGCCAAGTCCTTCACGTGCTCCGAGAAGGYGGCGGGGACGCGGCGGCTCTTCCTGCAGAGCGCCATGAAGCAGAGCTCCTCCGAGCTCCTCYTGGCCACCACGGGCAACCACGACGGGGCCAGCAACAGCGGCGGCCGGCGGAGGGACGACGACGTGCTGCCCGTGGTCATCCAAGACCAGTACATCCAGGAGGCCCGGCAGGTCTTCGAGAAGATCAGCCGCATGGGGCGGCAGCAGGAGGACTACGGTGTCACGGTGGGGGAGGAGGATGGCGCAGGGATGGAAGGCGCTGGGGACTTTGCGGAGCCCGTGGGAAACCTCYTGTTTGGGAAGCCCACGGAGGAGCTCTCACCACACGAGTGCAGCCTCACGGACGAGGGCATCGTCACGGAGCCCGAGCCTGCCGCCGTGGTGGCCTACGGGGCCCTGCACCAGGCCTGGAAGGTGCCCACGGGTGCCGAGACGCCTCTCGCGGCATCGGGGCGCCCCGGCCTGCAGGCTGCMCACGGTGACCTGCCCTCACCATCGCCCCTGGAGGCGCCGGCCACCCCCAGCGCTGCGCGGCGCCGCCGCAAGTTCCCCTCGGTGGGTGCCGCGGGCTGCGAGTGCAGCGGCGGCGAGGCCAACGGCGACGCGTATCGCTCGCTGAGCGACCCCATGCCGCACCGGCGCCGCGCCGCGGCCGACGAGGCGCC
>NW_020455501.1:877438-881077 GCF_003342845.1 Nothoprocta perdicaria
GGAGCCCGGCGCCGCGCCGGCGCCCCGCGCCAAGCCGCACGTGGTGAGTGTCCCCTCTGCGCGGGTGCCTCCCCCAGGAGGTTTGGCCATGGACGGAGCTTTCCCGGGTGGGTTCCTGGGATTCTCGCATCCTTCCGTGTTGCCTGAGGGGATCCCAATGGGGCTTTTCCGCCGCTCGGATCCCTGAGTTGCTCAGCTTCCCGTTTCCCAGCTCCGCCCATAAGAGCCAGCTCGTGGTGTGTCCGTGTTTCCGTCCCCAAAAATCGCTCTCTGTGCAAATTCCTCCAGGAAAAGAGCGGGATAGGCCAGGCAGGGACATGAGCAGCCTTTCCGTGTTATGCTTGATGTTCCTGCGAACTTCCCAGTGCTCCGGTTGGATCATGGCTTGTTCSCGATCCATGGCAGCACTAGTGGCTCAAGGAGCAAACAGGGCTTTTCTGCTGGCGGGAAATATGTCCACATGGAAATATCAGGGGGAAAAGTGCATTTTGCATGTTGCAATTCCGGGGATTTATCCCGTTCTCGGAAAAACCAATGCGGGTGCCGATTCCTGGAGGACACGTATTTCGGCACATTGCTAATGAGGAACACGTTGTGTTTTGGGGAAAGGCGGGTTGGGAATCCCTGTTTCCCATCCCCCTGGGGGAATTGTCGGCTGTTTCCCTGCCTCCGTGCCGGGGGGGAGGCCGCCGCTCGCGTCCTCGCCGTTCCGAGGCTGAAGGCCACATTCATCCTGGCGGAAACGCGTGGGCTCTGGCGCTCCCTGGCCCCGGCACGTGCCGTCCTCGGACTTTTGTTGTGGGATCTTTCCTCCAGGCTGGATCTTGTGTGTTTTCCATTACGAGGGGTTTCTCCGTAGCAGCATTTCCCCATTTCCCTGGCATTTTGGGAGCTTCTTGAAGCCGGGACATTCTCGTGATCCGGTTTCTCCGATGCTCCGGTTTCTGCCCCGCGGATGCCGTCTCCTCCGTGTTGCATCCCCCATCTCCAGAGCTGCTGGGATGGAAGAGAAGCCAGAAGGAAAAATCACCCGGTCACTTTGGGAATAACAGGAATAAGTCCTCAGGAATAACGTGCACATAGTAATAGCGCTTTGCTCAATCCGGCCGGATTTTGGCCTCGTACGCCGGAGCCTCCCATCCCGCGATGCTCTGGCGTGGGAACAGCGGCTCCGGCAGCCTCTCCGCCATATCCCAGAGGGATTTTGCAGCCGTGTCGGGGCAGCACCACTATTTTTAAGGCTGCTCGAGGCCTCCTCATCTCCCTTCTCCACCTTCCCGGCTTGCTCAGCCGGTCGCGACGCCTCCAAAAATTACCAGCTCCCRGGAACCCATTTTGGCCCCGTTTGGCCTCAAAAAAGCGGGCACCCCCCCCCCCCGGGGGCAGGAATGCTGCTCACCTTGCCCGAACCCGGAGCCAGGGGCCAATTTTCCCTTTTAAGGGCAACAGCGCCGCATCGGCCCCGCGACTGCCTCCGTGCCGGGCTCCAAGGCAAAAAAAATCCYGGGATTTTACATTTCCCTGATTTATTAGGGATAGCTGGCGTCGGATACCACCGGACAGAGGGGAAATGCTGGGGGGAGCCGAGTGCTGCTTTAACCCCGTAGTTGGATCCCTTGGCGCCTGCGCCGCTCACTCCCAATGCAGATTTATGTGCCCTGACCTATGGATACGGAGCCATCCCGTTTTATTTAGTTTTTCTCCCTGATTCCAGCTCTGCTCTGCAAGGGTGTTTAGCAGCTCCCAATGCACCCACTCCGGGGATCTTTGGCCCCTGCGGAAGCTCCAGGGCACCCAAACCTCCCTGCTTCCCTTTTCCCTCCTGCCAGAGGCTTCRGGATGAGGGGATGGTGCCAGTGTCGTTTCCAGATGGTTCGAGGTGCCAGGGAAAAGCCGGAGTCTCCTTAAAAAGCACCATGTTCCAGGCTGCAGGAGAGCCATGCTCCTGCATCAGGGTCTTCTCCCGGGGTTTTATCCGTGAGGCCGAGCAGTTGCATCCGAGGATTTTTTGCCGGATGGGGCAGAACGGAAGCGGTGGCTCAGGAGAGCCGGGAGATGGAGGCTGGGGAACCGGCCGGGCAACTCGTTGCATCGGGGCTTTGCTGGGCCCCGGCGGAGCTGCCGGCGGGTCCGGTTCCCGCCGGAGCGTCCCTAGGGATGGCGATCCCACGCGGCCAGCGCTGCCGCTGCGTGGGGGCAGCTCCCMGGGAAACGTCCCGGCTCGCATTCCCAGGAAGGAGCTGGGGGCGGAAACCATTGGCCCTGGAATCCCACGTGGGGAAAGGCCTGGAGCATCCCCGCTTTGGCGGGAGCTTTCCCAAAAAAGCCTTTTCTGGCCCCAAAGGCAGGAGCATCGGCCCGCGGGGCTGGGGATCACCCAGGCCCTGCTCGGCCGGCAGCACCGTTCCCGATGCTCACCGGGGTGGTTTCGGCATTCCCGGGAATCCCAGCCCGGCGTGTCGCAATCCGGGCGGAGGCCGGCGCGTTTCGGCTGCAAAGTGCCCGGTTTTGGGATGCGGCCGGGTGTTTTCTTGCTCCTTGGGGACCATCCCAGGTGCTCTTGTGCACAGGGAGGATGTGCAGGGGCGTCCCGTGTCCCAGGTGCATGAGGATCCCATGGACGCATGGATATGGAAGCAGTCCCTGCAGGGCCTGKGGACACCTGCGCTTCCCATGGCTCTTCTCATCTGCCCCCAAGTGTCAGCTCAGAGAAGGTACCAGGGATTTCTCCTGAGCTTGGAGGCAGGAACATGTTCTGGTTGGTCTTCCAGGTTGGTCTGCGGGCAGGATAAGGTGGTGATGCCCATTGCATAAAGGACAATGGGGACAACTCYGAAAGTGGAGGGATTTGGTCCATCTGGAGTTGTCCGGAGGGCTTTCCTCCACGTGCAGACTGGTGTGGTCCTTGCTCACCCTCTGGGCCTGGTCTCTTGTCTGTGGAGGAAGAGATTTGCTTCCTTCCATCCCTCCTCTGCCTCCATCCAGCCATCTCGATCCACCCACCTCTGCATCTCCACCCATCCACCTACCCATCTGCATCCATCCACCTATACATCTCCACTCATTCATCTCCATCCACCCACTCATCTCTATCCATCTGCCCATCCCTCTCCATGCTCCTACCGATTTCCATCCCTTTCCCTCCACCTATCCATCTCCATCCATCCACCTTCCCATCTCCATCTACTCCCTCGCTCATCTGCGCCCACCTACCTATCTCTGTTCATCTGCATCCACCCACTCATCTCCATCCATCTGCCCATCCACCTCCATTCACCTATCTATACATCTCCACCCATCCATCTGCATCTACCCACCCATCCCCATCTACTTCCCTACCTGTCTCCCTTCACCTATCCATCTCCATCCATCCCATCCATCTCCATCCACCCACCTATCTCCATCCCATGCATCTCCATCCATCTACCCATCTCCATGCATCCCATTCATCTCCATCCATCCTATTCATCTCCATCTACTCATCTCTATCCATCCCATCCATCTCCATCCACGTACCCCTCTCCATTAACCTGCCCATCTATCTCAACCCACTCTTCTCCACTCACCCACTCATCTCCATCCACCCACCCTTCTCTATCTGTTTATCATCTCCGTCCATCCACCCACCCATCTCCATGT
>NW_020455501.1:881414-888186 GCF_003342845.1 Nothoprocta perdicaria
CTCCATCCATCCACCCATCTTCATCACTCATCTATGTCCATCCATCCTCCCCAAGGCATAGGCCCTGCTCTGGCCATACAGACATGATCATAGTGGAGGGCACCATCATCTTCCAGGACGTTTGATCCTGGAGGTATCAAGCCCAACTTGCCTTGACAGGGCTCACAGGAGCGGGGACATCAYGTTTCCCACCATGGCCATTGCAGGGCAGCTGGATGAGGCCAGGATGTGTCCGGAGAAGCAAATCAGCCATTTCCACCCCCTGCTCTTCCCCCTCAGCGTGACTCTTTTTAGAGCTCTGATGTTTGGTCCCCGTGGGGCTGTTTCGCCGGGCTCTCGCGGTTACCATGGTGAAGATGGGTGAGGAATTTCAAAGGGAATGGCTACAGTAAATGAACCCTCGCTATAAATAGCGTGTTTGCTTTTGGGGCTTTGGGAACTGCGGCCCGGCCAATAGGAGCGAGAGCGAAAATCAGCATCYGCGTAAAAATATTCCAGCAACTTGTGCTTCTTTGCAAAGTCCCGACTGGAAAACGGCACGAGGAGGGCAGCCCGCGTGCCCCATTCCAAGCTGTCCCCATACATCCCTCCCCACGCATCCTTTGGGGTTGCATCCTCTCGAGCTGGGGACCACCGAAGGTCCCCAAGCTCCATCTCGCACCCATGTCCACCCGTGGTCACTCTTTGGGGACCCAAGTGGCTTCCCACCACTCTTGAGGTGCCCGTGGTGGGCACCAAAGGCTTTGGACCATCTCCAACGCCAAGTGCTCAGCGGTGCCCAGCCGAGCTGGGCGCGACGCCGTCCCCCGCCGAGGCCGAAGGCTCTCCGGACTCTTCCTCGCGGCCGCCCAGCTGTGTGACTGGTTAATATTTCCCTGGCAGGGCAGCGAGGTTTCTATTTGCGAACGCACGTTCCCGCTGGTGCTCTCCAAAGAAAACAAGCCGGGAGTTGTTTGCATGAGCAGATTGGCATCTCCCGGCCCGGGATATGGTTTCCTGCTTTTTTTAGCCGGGCTCGCAGGAGACGAGGCGGCCTGCCCCCATCTGGCATCCTTCTCCTTCCCTCTTTTTTTTTTTTWATCCCATTTTTTTTTGCAAGCGTTTCATCCCGATCGCCCGCGGCAGAAGGTGCCCGTGGCTCCGGGCAGGGGCGCGGGCGGCATGCGCTGCCTTTCCCGCTCGCCCGGGGGCTCCCGCAGCCCGGGGACATGGGACAYGGATGGCCCGGAGCTTCGCTCGCCACGCATGGGGGGTGCCGGCCGGCCCGTCGCGGCCCGTGCAGGTCAGTGGGTGCCCCAAGCCCGGAGGGGTTGGAGGTAGTGGTGGGGTGGAAAGGGTTGGGCTCCCGTTGAGGTTGAGGAGGCAGCTCTGYAGGGCCAGGGATGTGGGGAGCCAGGTGCAAGTCTGGGGCAGGAGGGTGGCATGGGGTGCCTATGAGCTCCTTCCTGGATGCCCATTGGCTCCTAGGTGTCCATGGACTCATGGTGTCACCAGGTCCTATGTGTCCATTGGCTCCTAGGTGCCCCTGGACTCATGGTGTCACCAGGTCCTAGGTGTCCATTAGCTCCTAGGTGGCTGTCAGCTCCTGAGAGCCCATGAACTTGTGGTGTCACCAGCTTCTTGGTGCCCATCAGCGCCTGGGTGTCCGTGGATTCATGGTGTCACCATCTTCTGGGAATCCATTGACCCCTAGGTGCCCATCAACTCTTAGATGTCCTTTGGCTCCTAGGTGCCCATCAGCTCCTGGGTGCTTATGGGCTCATGATGACACCAGCTCCTGGGTGCCCATCAGCTCCTAGCTACCCATTAGTTCCTTGGAGCCCGTGGTCTCCTGGGTGTACATGGGGTGGACATTCTGAGGGGTGCCAATCAGTTCCTGGATGCTGACTACTGGTGCCAAACGGCTCATAAGTGTCCATGAACTTCTGGTGCCCATTTGCTTCTAGACGTCCATCAACCCCTGGTGTCCATGGGTGCCTGGATGCCCATCTAACCCGTCAAACCCTTTGCTTCCTGGYTGCTCATGGATTTTCAGTTGTGGCTCAGCTCCTGCGTACCCATCATTACAGGTGTCTCCTGGACACCCATCACTCCGGGTGCCCCCTGAAAACTCATCACTCCAGGTGCCACCTGGGTGCCCATCACTCCAGGTGCCCCCTGGACACCCATCCTTCCAGGTGCCTCCTGGGTGCCCATCACTATGGGTGACCCCTGGACACCCATCACTCCAGGTGCCTCCTGGGTACCCATCACTCCAGGTGTCCTCTGGGTGCACATCACTCCAGGTGCCCCCTGAACACCCATCCTTCCAGGTACCCCCTGGACACCCATCTCTCCAGGTGCCTCCTGGATACCCATCATTCCAAGTGCCCCCTGGATACCCATCACTCCAAGTGCCCCCTGGGTGCCCATCACTATGGGTGCCCCCTGGACACCCATCCTTCCAGGTGCCCCCTGGGTGCCCATCACTCCAGGTGCCTCCTGGGTACCCATCACTCCGGATGTCTCCTGGGCACCCGTCCTTCCAGGTGCCTCCTGGGTGCCCATCACTCCMGGTGCCCTCTGGGTGCCCATCACTATGGGAGACCCCTGGACCTCCATCACTCCAGGTGCCCTCTGGGTGCCCATCACTCCAAGTGCCCCCTGGGTGCCCATCACTATGGGTGACCCCTGGACACCCATCCCTCCAAGTGCCCCCTGGATACCCATCACCACCACGCTTCCCAGGGCCTGCRGGGTGTCCCCTGGTGCCGGGGACAAGTGGAGGAGCCGGCCGGCGCCAGGGGGAGCGTGGCCGGCTCCTCCTGCGTGACCTCAGCATCAGGAAGGCGCCGCTCTTGGCCGGCCCGCGGCGRCGGGCGAGAAACGGGCCATATTTGGCGAAAGCTGCCGGAGGGCTCGGCGGGGGCCCGGCGCGAGCGGGGCGGATTTTAACCCTCCGGCGCCCCGGCAGCACCCRCTGGTGATGGGGGCATCACGAGTGCAACGAGTTGTGCCTGGGCTCTGCCGGATGGGGAAGGAGTGATTTGCTGGGAATACACGAAGCCCCGAAGTTTGGGGACAAAAGGAAGAAAATGGGGTTAAATCGCGCCCGTCCAGGCTCCGTCGGGGCATCTGCCTGGAGATGAAGTCACCCTCCTCCTCCTCCCGCCGCCGCAAAGCTCCGTTGGAGCCTGGGAAAAACCCCGGCCGAGGCAAAAGCAAACACGTCCTGCCGGAGAGCYGCGGGTAAACACGGGAATATTCTTAGTAACCGGAGCAGGCTGCGCTCGGAGCTGCTGATTTATGCGCTCATTTCCTTTCCGAGACGCTCCGGCTTGGAAGGCGCCTCCCATTGGCCTTAGCCGTGGGAGAGCGGTGAGCAGCCCAGCGAGGAAGGATGCATGGATGGATGGATGGATGGAAGGATGGATGCATGGATGGATGGGTGGATGGATGGATGGAAGGATGGATGCATGGATGGATGGGTGGATGGATGGATGGATGGATGGCATCTCCAGAGGGAGAGCAAGGGCTGGGATGATGCCAGATGTGATCTCTGTGGCCTTGGCTCAGGGCCTCCTGTTCAGCAACCCCTCGTTGCCTTGGGAATGATGGAGTATTTTCCTAGGACACCTAGGTCTGGTGTTCTTGGGGATGGATGGAGATAAGCTGATACCAGGGATGAAGATAATCTGGTACCAGGGATGAAGATAACCTGATACCAGGGATGAAGTGGCTGGTACCAGGGATGGAGATAGCTGGTGCCTGGGATGGATGGAGATATCTGGTACTGGGGATGGAGGTGGCTGGAGCAGGGATGGATGGAGATACTTGGTACCTGGGATGGATGGAGATACCTGATACGGGGAATAGAGCGGGCTGGAGCAGGGGTGGATGGAGATACTTGGTACCTGGGATGGATGGAGATACCTGGTACCTGGGATGGATGGTGACATCATGTACTGGGGATGGAGGTGGCTGCCAAGTGGCAGATCCAAGCGAGCCCTTGTCTGGTGCCGCCCGTYGAGCAGACCAGTTCTTGGAACAACGCAACCACCTCAGGCCGTGTCCATGGTTAGGGAATACTTTGCCTCCCCTCAAACCATATCCCACAGGATCTTCTTCTTTGTCACCTGGTGTCACTGTCTGCAGGGTCCAGCATCATCCTGGTGGCATCTGCCATGGTCCCATCCCATCGGGAATCCCGCTCTTCCCTTTCCTCCGTGACTGATGTTTCAGGTTGGCGCCTGTCACGGCCACAGAACTCTATGGTTTCTGGGAATGGTGGCTCTTCCCACTGGGAATAGCAGCTCCGGGAATAGTGGCTCTTCCCACTTGGGAATAGCAGCTCCGTAGCCACTTTCCCAACCAGACTTTGCAAAGCCATCCCGCTCCTGCTTTTCCCTATGGTGGGAATTCTCTCCGCAGGCGGGCTGGGTGGCTTTGCCTCGAAAGCGAGACCAGCCCAAATCCAGCCTCCAGAAGCATCCCAGGGGAATGTGATTTTTTTTTCCCAAGCAATTTCCTTGCCAGGAATCAGGGAATGGGAATTGTCCAAGCTCTTTAGGTTTAACGTCGGCTGCATCGTACTAACCGCTGGCCCCGTAAACGGCTCGTTTAATTAACCTCAAATTTTGCTCCGGAATAAGGGGGAAAAAAAGACATTTCCTCCTCTGGCTTTGGAATTAGCTTGAGAAACTCTGTTTTTTCCTTGAAACAGGGCGTTTTTCCTTGAGAAAAAGGCCGAGGTCAAAATCCGGCRGTGATATTTGCTGTGTACAGAGCTCCCTGTGCCAGCTGGGATCTGGGGAATTTTCCCAAGACRGGAGCTGCTGGAATGGGGTATCCCAAAGGGGCATCTGGGCAAATCCCAGGGAAATCGTGGCCACTCGCTGCACTGCGGCAGGATGAGGTTTATCCCACTGGAGGGTCCGTTTTTACGGAGGCCATGGGAGTTGGATGCTCCCATGGGAGCTGCAGGGATGTCCCATCCCTGGAGCTGGTGGCTCTCGTTGTATCCCAGCTCCCTCTAGCGGGATCTGCGCCGGGAAGAGGGGTCGGAGCTGGGAAGAGGGGCTGGAGCTGGGGTGGACAGGGATGCATCCGCAGTGGGATGCATTCCACTGAAGCCAGTAACAGTGCAGAAATCCCAGTTCCTCCCAAACTGGGAACCTCTGGGAGGAGGGATTTAAGATGAACACAGGCTACAGAGGCCAGAAAACCAGGGAAAAAGACCCATTTCCAGGCTCTCGGACTAGGGGTGCTGCCAAATCACCCACAGTTGAGTGGGTGGCAGCTTTTCCCAGCCCGGGAAAGGGATTTTTCCCGCGTGCCTTGTGCTTAGGCCAAGAGTTTTCCCACGCCATGGGAGAAAGCCCATGGGAAAAGCCAGGAAAGGCTCCGAGAGATCCATACGGAGCCATCGTGCCTCCGATCTGCCTGTTCCGCACTCGGTTTATTCCCGGGAAGACCGGGAAAACCGAGGGGAGAACGTTGCAAAAAAAGGTGAATTAATTTGGGATTGCAGCTCTCGGCAAAGATCCGTTCCGCCGGGAAAAGACCATCCGAAAGGAAGTCGCAAGGTGTTTACAAAGCGTCGGRCTAAAAATAGCCCCTTCGGATGGGAGCCCGGCCCTAAAAATAGGCCAGGCCGGGCGGGTGGCCCCGGCGCTGCCAGGAATTTCCCGCRGGCTGCATTTCCCAAGGGGGATCCTGCTCCATCCCGTCCCTTCCCGGTGCGGACAGGGTTAATGCAGCGAGCGCCTWGCGCTGGCTCAACCCTGCTACTAGACACCAGAGAATCCACTGCTGCTCTCCAAGAAGGCTTTTTGTCCCCTGCTCCGGGCCAAATTGCAGCAGCTGGTGGGGGGCGAATCCGATGGGAAAAGCAGCTGGAAAGGGGGGAGATCATCACCCATTGGCCAGTTGCTGAGCACGGATGCGCTCAGTGCAGGAGTGGGTTTAATCCTAATGTTGCAGTGGAGCTTCCAAGGGAGGGGAGGSGGCGCTGCCTGGGCTTTGTTACGTGCACCGAGCTGGCCGTTCTCTGCTCTCCGCGATGGGGAGATGAGGGGGATGTTTCAGCCTCCCAGGGCCGCGTTCGCTTCCCGGCGGAAAATTTCCGGAGCGCCGGGATGCGCGGGTGCTGCTTCCCGCCGTTGCTATGGAAACCGGCGCTGGGGATGTAGCAAACGGAGATGGGGGTGAGATGGGGGGGCTGCTAAGGAGCCCCGAATTCCCAGGAGCGGCGTGAACCCCCCGGGGCGAGCGGGAAGGCCGCAGGGCTCCCGCCGGGAAGGTGCCGGGAAGCCGGAGGGCCGGGCGCGCAGGGGGACGCGCGGCGGGGACGCCCGGCCCCCCGCACGCAGGCGCCACGCGCAGCAGCGCCCGCCGCCCGCGTCCCCTGCGCTCCCGCTCCCGCTCCCGCTCCGCCGGCATCTGCCCTCCCGCCVCCCCCAGGAGCCCCCGCGGGAAGAGCGTCGCCTCCATCCATCCCCCTCCTGCGGCAGCTTCGCCGGGAATTTTTCTCCCTCTATCCATATATCCCTATTTTCAATTTTGCGGCTTCTCCAGGGCGGGGGGAGCCCGTTTGGGTGGGTTTTTTTCCAGGATTTTTTTTTTTTTCCAATCCCCCCCCCCAAATTCCCGGCCTGGACCCGGCCCCCGGAGCCGCATGCTGCAGATGGTGAGGACGCTGGCGCAGTTCACCATCGCCCTGGAGGACATGCGGGACATGGGCGCCGACGGCGGCGGCGCCGACGCGGCCTTCGTCCCGCCGGGCGCTCCGGGA
>NW_020455501.1:888715-899517 GCF_003342845.1 Nothoprocta perdicaria
CCAGTGCCTTCCTCATCCTCACACTCCATGTCATCGTCATCCTCACGCTCTATGCCTTCCTCATCCTTGTATCCTGTGACATCCTCATCCTCGCAGTCCGTGCCTTCCTCATCCTTGTATCCTGCTAACATCCTCATCCTTGCACCCTGTGCCTTCCTCATGCTTGCACCCCTTGCCTTCCTTATCTTTGCAGTCAGTACCATCCTCATCCTCACATTCTGTGCCTTCCTCATCCTTGCATCCTGCTGGCATCCTCATCCTCCCATCCCAATGGCATCCATGGAAAATTCCCCATCTGATGGTGGCAGAGAGCTGCCCCCTCCCCAAAATCCCCACCGGGGACCCCTCCATCCTGCAGGGGATCCCAGTGTCCCCATGGGAGCTGTGGCCATCACTGTCATCTGTCTCAGGGGGCTGAGACCTGGCAAACTCACTGCTCCCGAGTTGGCTGAGCCSTTTGCGGAGGGGAGCAGAGCTCCTTTTTTCCCCCGGCTTCTGGAAAAGCACGGAGTCATTTCCAGCTTCTGGGAAAGCACGGAGCTGGGCCCACCCGGCAAGCAGGAAAAGCTCCTTCCTGCGGCACCAACGAGCTGGGCCGGCTCCGTAAAAGCCTATGGAAAAGCAGGAGCGGTGGGAAGGTGCCACCCGGACACCTCCGCTGTCCTGCTCGCGGTGGGGAGACCAAGGCCGGGGCCACCCTGCCAGCAGAGCCGAGTGGCTCCGGCTCCGGTTTTCCATCCCGCTTCCCACACGAGGAGCTGAGTGTTTAGACAGAGCCCAGCGGAGATGGATGGATGGGGCGGATTAGGCAGCTGGGAGCGATAACGGAGGCGAAGGGGAGGCGGGACCTGGATCACGGCAATACGGGAGAGCAGAGCAGAGCCCTGGAGAACATGGGGATCCCTGGAGCRCCGGCAGCACTGGAGGCTTTTGCGGAATCTCCGGGGCAATCAGGGCATCTGCACRCTTGGAGCCTCTGGAGCACCTTCTGCTCAGGGCTTTTGGGGTGTCTCCAAACCCAGGAGCTCTTTGGAGCATCCTGGCAGACAAGGACTTTGGAGTAGCTCCATCTTCCAGAGAGTTTCACACCCAGGGCCATGGGAGCAGCTCCAAAATCAGGGCTCTTGGAGCATCTCTATATCCAGGGCCTGGGGGGCTTCTCCCCACCTAGACCCCTTGGAGCAGCTTCAAAACCAGGGCCCTTGGAGCACCCCCTGTTCCCAAAGCCCTTGTAACGTGTGCCTACCAAAGGCCTTTGGAGCATCTCCAAACCCAGGGCCAAGGAAGCATCTCCACAGCCAAGGCCTTTGGGGCAGCTCCATTCCTAGGAATTCTGGAGCATCTCTGCATCCAGGGCCCTTGAAGCATCTCCTAACCTGGGGCCACTAGAGCACCCCGAGCCATTGGGGTATCAGAGCAACAAAAGCCTTGGAGTGTCTCTGCATCCTGGACCATCGGAGCATCTCCATCCCCATGGGCTGCCGGAGCAGGAGGTCTGTGCGGGGAGGTCGGCGTCCCGCGGGAGCGAATTCCAGAGCAYGGGGAGCCCGCAGGGAGCCAGCGCCGACCCATGTAGGGCTTTGTGCGCCGGGGCAGCCTCCTGACGCGCCCAGCAGCCGCAGGAAACCAGGCGGCTCTGTGCRCTCCGTGTCATGTACTTCCTAATCCGCCCGGATTCCGCCGTCGGAGCGCAGGGGAGCTGGCCGGGAGCTCCGCAGCCCCGCCGCGGCGCCGGCTCTCACCTGCCTTCCCTCTCCTTGCAGGATATGAGGAAGCACGTCATCATGACGCTGCTGGACACGGAGCAGTCCTACGTGGAGTCCTTGCGCACCTTGATGCAGGTAAGACGGCRCCGGACACGCTGGGGACGTTCTCCGTTCTGGGACAAGGGGCACACCGCCATGGTGTGGTCCTCCTGCAAGGTGGCACCAACTAAACCCCTTTGGGCGCGTTGAAGTTGGAACCCTGGTGCTGCCATGGGTGCTAATGGGGTGGCACCRTTGAGCAGGAGTGGGGAAGGTCTCCTTGTCCTCCCAAATCAACCCCATAACAGTTCCCAGCAGGATTTTTTCCAAGTGCTCCCACTCGGAGCAGGCTGCGCTCTCCCCCTAGCAGATTCCCAGGTTTTTCCCTAGCAAGTTCTTCCTTGCCCCTTGCTCTATCTCCTGGATTGCTGTCGAAGGCCATATCTGGGAACTTGGAGACCTGTTCCTCCTCATGGTACCCTCATCCTCTCTTCCCCATTTTCTGCTCAGCTTCAACATGTGCTAGTGGGCACCAGCCATGGGTTGAGCGCTTTTTAGCTTTTTCTACCAAGCTAAGTCCAAAAATCCTTTGGAGCGGCCAGGCTGGAAGGACCTCTCATGTTCAGAAGGTTAATGAAGATGAAGGTCCTGGGGCAGTAGGTCCTTTCTGGGCAATGTGTGGTTCATGTAGATGTGGGTTATCAGACCCTGTCTCTGCAGGTGCAAGTGCCAAAAGGGCAACAGATGAATTTGGCTGAAGGTCACCATGGAGGGGAACACATGTTGAATGTCACTGTGGTCTCCTCACCTATGCAATTGGATCCCAATGGGATCTGCTCTGTTCAGAACCAAAGCAGGCCCCATAAGACATCCAGTGCGCTGGTGAACCACCAAGGCATGGTACATCCTCATCTTCCTCGGACATCCAGAGAGGCTTTTCCCCAGCGTGGCTGTTTCTGCAGTGGACCCAAAGGTATAACAAGGACTTTGCCAGATGTTGCTGCAGGAGGGAAAGATCTCTGCTCTTGGTACAGCTATTCACTCAGGAGGACAAGAGGACCCTGAGTCTAGTCTGTATTTTGGGAGAAAGCCTGCAAATCCACACTGGACCTTGCTGGAGTAGCACGTTTAGGAGGAATCACCCCRTTTCAGAGCAGGTGGGATGTGTGGAACAGACTTGGCCTTGCTGTCCAGGGAAGKAACAGCACCCTTCTCCTGCTGGAGCCACAGGGCAGGCAAAGCGGATTAGGATCAGAATCCTTGGATGAAATTTGCTCCTSCTAGTGGGCAATGTTCGTGGTCAGGGTGCCCACGTGGACACCCGGTAAATGCAGATGATGACGCTTTGGTTGTGATTCTGCCAGTTGTCTGCAGGCCTCTGCTTTGAGATGAGGCAAATCATGCTCTCCCAGTCCGTCTGTATTGGCTGCCACCCAGGTTCCTCACAGCATCCTGAAGGACACCATGAGCAGGTACCAATCCATGCATTAAGGTTCAAGAGATTCTCACAGAAAACATCATCTCTATCCATCACACAACTGGATGAAGCCTCTGACTCTAGAAGACCCTCCAACTCATGGCTGGGAGGTGGTGATGGTCATGGGAAGCATCAGCCTGTTTTGGTTCCGGTGGCATTGTACCCATGACTGGCTGGTTTCCCAAGCTGGAGCTTGATCATATTCTTCTGGAAACGGCATCTCAGATGAGCGTTCTGGCCTACTAGCTTGGGTCTCACATGGTCACAGGGTGTAATCAACCAAAAACATCTGCTCTTGGGACCACTGGAGAGATGAGTCCAAAGGACGGAAGACACCATGCTCAGGGGCTCCTTGTGTGACCATCGCCTAGGGTCCCATGCAACACGTCCATGCCGGGATGCAACGTGTCCATGCTGGGATCTCACCTCTTGCCCAAGCCCATATGGTGCCTATGGGCACCCCAGCACCAGTGTGCCTTGGAACTTGGGGTGGATGGGAGACACCAGGCTGGGATAAGGTGATGTGAGGTGACCCTGAGGTGACTCGGGGAACACAGGCCCTAGTTCACCCAGGGAACTGCCTGCTGCTGGATTCTGCAGACCTCAGAATTTACCAAGGTTGGAAATTTCATAGGGGAAAAAACAAGGGCTGTTGTGGCTGTGATTGGATCCCTTTTTCTTCCCCATCACAGGGTTACATGAAGCCCTTGAAGCAGCCCGAGAACTCGCTGCTCTGTGACCCCTCGTTGGTGGACGAGATCTTCGACCAGATCCCGGAGCTGCTGGAGCACCACGAGCAGTTCCTGGAGCAGATCAACGACTGTGTGCAGAACTGGCACGAGAAGCAGAAAGTGGGCGACCTCCTCGTGCAGTCGGTAGGAGCAGCTGACCCCGGGCCCATCCTTGCCCCCTCCCATGTCCCCATCCCATCAGAGTGCACCAGGAGCACGAGAGGTGATTGGGAACCAAGAGCCACATTGGACCAGGTCATCCCTGATCCCCTTATGGTCAGGGAGTTATTCCAAGCTCTGGGATTTGGTGGGGACAAGAGGGACTTAAAGCTTTCCCAAACCAAGCAATTGGGAGCTTTCCAGCTCTGTCTCCCTGTCCGGAGTGGCCARTGTCCCTTCAAAGCCTCGTGTCCCTCTGGGACCAGATACTCGCTCTGTACGAGTGCACACAGCCCCAGCAGGGAAGATCTCTGAGCAAGAGCAGGGAGATGATTAAAGGATGGGAGGGAAAAAAAAAAGGTCTGAGACGGAGAGCTCGAGACGATCTCCAGGCCTTCGGTCTGCTTAGCTTAACCTCGAGCTGCTGCAGCGAGCGGCTGGCTCTGCAGCCTCGCGTTTCTGCACCGGGAGCAGAAATGTCAGGGCTGAGGAATCTCAGCGCGCGCCGGGAGAGGCGGATGCCCGCGCGGGAGGAGCGTTAACCCTTGGGAGCTCCTCGCCCRCCTCTCACTGCCTGCGCCCCGCAGTTCTCCAAGGACGTCCTGGTGAACATCTACTCCGCCTACATCGATAACTTCCTCAATGCCAAGGATGCCGTGAGGATCGCCAAGGAAGCCCGGCCGGCCTTCATGAAGTTCCTGGAGGTAGGTCCTTGGATGTGTTCCAGCTGTTTGGAAGTTGAACGTTTGGGATGACCCGGAGTCATTGAAAGTCCTGGACGTGGACAGGAATTGCTGTATCTACTGGGTCCCTGTCCCATCCCTCCTAAGGGGCCCGTCATTCTCTCTTGCCGATGTCTCACAGCAAAGCATGAGGGAGAACAAGGAGAAACAGGCCCTGTCCGACCTGATGATCAAGCCCGTGCAGAGGATCCCGCGCTACGAGCTGCTGGTGAAGGTAGGCAGAGGAATGGCCATGGATGAGACCTGTCCAGCTCAGCTCATCCATGAGGCTCATCCATGCAGCYGTGGCTGGCCACATGAACCGGGTTGCAAGAGGAGATGCGTTGGGCCATCTTCTGCTGGCCACTCACCCTGGGTTTCCCTCTTCTGAGGAAACCATTGGAGTCCATCCAAGGGATGGGAGACCATCTGGAGTCTCCCTTCCCTTGGGAAGGCCCCCAGAGAACCATCCCAGCACCTGCAGTGCATCTGTGAGATGCATCAATGCCCGAGATCCAGCCCTATGCTCCCCTGTGCCTCAGTTTCCCTGTGCTTGGGGAGGAGGCATGGCTGAAGTCGGTGAGGTGCAGGGACAAGTGTACTGTAAGCTCCAAGATTTGCCTTGTTTTGTGGCAAAACTGGGACTGGTTTCCCTCTAAATTGGGAATTTGGGAGTTTTTTCCAAAATGCAACAGAGAAAAATGCATCAGCATCTCAAGTACTGGTCCTGAATTAGGGCCTGCTGGGATGGCACTCAACTCTCATCCCCATGACAGGACCTGTTGAAGCACACGCCAGAGGACCACCCCGACCACCCCTTCCTCATTGATGCCCAACGCAACATCAAGCAGGTGGCCGAGAGGATAAACAAGGGCATGAAGAGCGCCGAGGAGGTGGAGAGGAACGCCCGGATCGTGCAGGAGATCGAGTCRCACATCGAAGGCATGGAGGATGTACGTGGGCTGTGGCAAGGGCTTGTAACGAGGAGGCCGACGAGCCTCTGAGCAAGGTCGTGTGCCTCTCACAAGCATCCTTGTCCTCACAGCTCCAGGCCCCGCTCCGGAGGTTCCTGCGGCAGGAGATGGTGGTGGAAGTGGTAAGAGCTGATGGACCAGCACCTTGGGGTTGCTCCTCACCCCTTGTCCCCTGGCTGCTTTGTGGCAGGGAGAGCTGGCAGCGGGGAATGGGGGGCTGTGATTGCAGCCCATGAGGTCCCCATGGGAAGAAAGGCTGGTGGCTGGTGACTGGAGGGATGACGGTGGAAGATGGGTGATGGYAGAAGATGGATGGTGGATGATGGATGGATGCGTGACTGGGCAGATAAATGGGCAAGGTGACCCACGTGACCACAGAGCTGGCACTGAGGATGAGCAGTGATTTATCACCGCCTTCTCCATCCTTCCTGTGCCCAAAGGGCTTCATCCCCATCCCACCTTGATGAGTCCTAACACGGCCCATGATCTCCAGCTGCTCCAGCACTGGGGAAACTGAGGCAGGAGATGTAGCCACTAACTGCCCTCCTTTCTCACCGTTGCTCTGCAGAAGGCGGTGGGCGGCAAGAAGGACCGCTCCTTCTTTCTCTTCTCGGACCTCCTGGTGTGCACCACGCTGAAGCGCAAGTCGGGCTCCCTGCGCCGCAGCTCCATGAGCCTGTGAGTGTCACCGGCCAAGTGGCCACCCCTTTGGGCTGTCCCAGCACATCCTTCACTCCCAGAGAGCCAACAGGGATCAAAGCTCATCGTGAGCCGTGGATGGCCCATTGGTGCTCAATGGATCCTTAACCGCAGGTACACGGCGGCCAGCGTGATAGACACGGCCAGCAAGTACAAGCTGCTCTGGAAGCTGCCCCTGGAGGACGTGGACATCATCAAAGGTCTGTGGCCATCCTGAGACCCCTGCGCTCACTACCCTGCTTGGGCAGCGGGGTAGCAGGAGCATCCTTGAGGACCTCATCTCACCGTATAGGTGCCTCGCAAGCCACCAATCGTGAGAGCGTCCAGAAGAGCATCTGCCGCCTGGATGAGGACCTCAGCACGCTGGGCCAAGTGAGCAAGCTCTCGGAGAGCCTCAGCTTCCCGCACCAGGTGAGAACTTTGGGGCTGGGCATCTTCTCCAGCACATCCCAGGGGGTGATGTGGACCCCATCCGTTCATACAGCTTCTTTGGGAGCCCTCTGTGCCCTAGCTCTCCTCTCTGACCAGGTTGGACAAGATGGTGTCCATGCATTTTATCCAGGACCAGGGAGCAAAAGACCCTTATATCTTAAGTGTGACCACTCCCTGCTTCTTTGGGAGGACTTTTCCAACTGAGGAAACCCACTTCCTTTAAGTACTTCGGGACTGGGATTTGGTTACTGCCATAGGGAGATGCCAGCTGCCCTCAGAGGTCCGCTGTCCCGGGGACTCTCGGTGGGATGGAGAAGGCAGCAGGGTTGGTCAACCTCTCCGCTGGCCCCATCTCGGGACAAAAGGGTTTAGATGATCCCATCTGCTTGGAAAACCCTGAACAAGATGGGTTTTCATCTGGGCACGGGCTGTTGGTCATCACTGTCTTTGGAGGACCCTAGTGCCACCAACTTTGAAGTCAGAGAGGGTTTGGGGCAGAATCCCAAAAGGATTCTTGGGGTCACCTCCAGAGATATCCATGGAAAGGGACATGAGCAACACCATGAGGGTGGACTCATGGASCCAGCTCTCTTACACCTTGGTATGTCCCCCTATGCAGAGCCTGGATGACGTCATCAAGGACCTGATGGCTGCCATCCACCGGGAGCTGGCTGAGAAGCAGTCGCTGTCCTTCAGCATGTCCTTCCCRCCCAACAAAGTTGAGCTCACCACCACCAAGGCCGACGGCACCGAGTCCTTCGTCTTTGAGTTCCCCAACCCCGATGCCCGGCAAAGCTTCGAGCAGGCCTTCGAGGACGCCAAGAAGAAGTTGGGTAAGGACCAAAGCCCGCTCTCCTGGGCATCGAATGGGGCAGCCGTTTGCACTGAGGAGCCCGCAGGTGCCTCTTCTCCAAAGCCTCCTCCACACCCCGTCCTCAGCTCTTGTTTTCTCCTCGCAGCATCCAGCAAGAACTGCCTGGACCCCGAGTTCCTCAAGGCCATCCCCATCATGAAGACGCGGAGCGGGATGCAGGTACTGGGCCACCAATGCCCATGTCTTGTGCATGAGGAGCATCTCCAGGGCACACAGCCCTTCCTCAATCCTTATGAGCCCTTCCCGTGGCTCGTGACGAGGTGGGAAGCAGCACGGAGAAGGCTCTGCCATTGACGCCCACTCCTTTTGCTCCAGTTCTCCTGCGCATCGCCGAGTGCGGGCAGCCCAGAGAGCGCGTGCGAGGTGTGGGTGTGCAACAGCGACGGCTACGTGGGGCAGGTGTGCCTGCTGAGCATCCGCAAGGAGCCCACCGTGGAGGCCTGCATCGCCGTCTGCTCCGCCAGGATCCTCTGCATCGCCTCCGTGCCCGGCCTCCAGCAGCCCTACAGGTAGGCGCCCGTGTTGGCGCTGCTCCTCCGGGCCTGGTGGTGAAGGTCCCGTTGGGGTGGCATGGAGACGGCCGCCGGTTTTTGCCCCGTGGTGTTTTGCTCCTGGCAGGGAGCGTCCGGAGGCGCCCGCGAGCCCGGCGGTGGCGCCGGCGGGAGCGGCGCCGGAGGCGGCGGCGCCGCAGCCCGAGGACGCCGGGCCGCAGCAGTGCCTGCACATCTCCATCTCGGGCTCCTCGCTGGAGCTCTCCGAGCCCGTGGACAGCGGCAACCGGGAGCTGATGCCCTTCGACAGCGACGACACGGACGACGAGTCCTCGCCGAGCCCCTCGGGCACCCTGCAGAGCCAGGCCAGCCACTCCACCATCTCCTCCAGCTTCGGAAGTGAGTGTGCCCACAGAATCACAGAATGGTTGAGGTTGGAAGGAAACTCTGGAGATCATCTAGTCCAACCTGCCTGCTCCAGCAGGGACACCCAGAGCAGGGACACCCAGAGCACCCAGGTGGGTTTTGGAGACCTCCAGAGAGGGAGACTCCACAACCTCCATGGGCAGCCTGTGCCAGGGCTCTGTCACCCTCACAGTAAAGAAGTTCCTCCTCATAAGGAGATGGAGCTGCCTGTGTTGCAACTTACACCCATTGCCCCTTGTCCTATCCCTGGCCACCACTGAGAAGAGCTTGACCCCTTGCTCTCTACATTCCCCTTTCATGTACTTTGGGTGCTCAGGGCACCCAAAGGCTTCACTGAGAGGGAAGGAGCCCACACGAGGATCTGGGTGGCAGCTCCGTGTCCCTGTGTCCTCCTCGGGTGGCCATGTGGGCTCCCTTGGAGCTCAGCGTCCCACCTCAGCCAGCAAAGAGGAGGCCAAGAGCGTCCTTGGGGCTGGAGGAGACTGTGGAAACATGGGATTTGGGGCGGATGTTGGTGCTGCGGGTGCAGAGCCCCCTTGGTGCCCTCTCTCCTCTTCTCCTTCCCCTCTCCCGCCAGACGAGGAGCTGCCGAGCTGCAAGGAGGCTGCGGCAGAGGGCACGAGCTCGGAGGAGGAGCAGGAACCGGCGTTCCTGGCGCTGGCGGGTCCCTTCGGCGCCAGCGGCGGCCCCGGCGAGAGCCCCGTGGACGGCCGCGCCATGCGGCGCTCCAGCCGCGGCTCCTTCACGCGGGGCAGCCTGGAGGAGCTGCTGAGCCTCGACCCCGAGGCCCACCAGAGCTCCATGTGGCTGGGCACCGAGGACGGCWGGTGCGGCGGGCGCCGGGGAGGGACGCGGGGGACACCGGCGAGGGTGGCGGCGGCGGCAGGGCGCTCATCTCGTCTCTCGCATCCCCAGCATCCACGTGTACCAGTCCTCGGACAACATCCGCAACAGGAAGAACAGCATGAAGATGCAGCACGCCGCCGCCGTCATGTGCATCCTGTAAGCGCGGCGGGTGTTGCAGCTCCGGGTGTTGCAGCTCCGGGTGTTGCGGCTCCGGGTGTTGCAGCTCCGGGYGTTGCAGCTCTGGGTGTCACCATGAGCCCTGGAGGAGCTGGAGCAGCTCCAAGCATCACGACACCCAGTGCCAACGCTCTTCTCGCCGCAGGTACCTGGATAACCAGGTCTTCGTGTCGTTGGCCAACGGGGAGCTCATCGCCTACCAGCGGGAGGCAGGTGAGGCCCCGAGCGGTTAGGGGTGCGTGAGAGGTGTCTGTCCTGCAAGGGGTGTCCCTCCTGCAGTGGGTCTCCCTTCTGTGATGGGTGTCCTTGCACTGGGTGTCCTCCTTCAATGGGTGCCTCTTCTAGAATGGGTGTCCTCCTGCAGTGGGTCTCCCTTCTGTGATGGGCGTCCTCCCTCTTGCACTGGCTGTCCTCCTTCAATGGGTGCCTGTTCTTGCATGGGTGTCCTCCTGCAGTGGGTGACCATCTGCAAAGGGGTGTCCCTCTTGCTTTGGGTGTCACCCTGCAGTGGGGGCCTGTTTTACAATGGGTGTCTGTCCTGCAGTTGGTGTCTGTCCTGCTGTGGGTGTCCCCCCTGCACTGGGTGTCCCTCCTGCACTAGGTGCTCATCCTGTAACGGGTGTCTGCCCTGCAGTGGGTGTCCTCCTGCACTGGGTGTCTCTCCTTCGCTGGGTGTCCCTCCTTCCCTGGACGTCCCTGCTGCAGTGGGTGTCCCTCCTGCAGTGGATGCGTGTCCCGGCATGGGTGCCCTGGGTGCCACCCACTTTCCTGGGCACATGGGACAGCAGTGTGGGATGGGGCAGGGGGCYGCTGCACACGAGGGGCTGCAGAGGAGGGTCTGGGCACGGGGACGCACCCATGGGTGTCCTGTCGCTYGCAGGCCGCTTCTGGGACCCGCAGCACTCCAAGGCGCTGGCGCTGGGCTCCCCGGGGAGCCCCGTCACCAAGATGGTCGCGGTGGCCGGCAAGCTGTGGTGCGGCTGCCAGAACCGCGTCATCGTCCTCAACACGGCCACCCTGGCGCAAGAGGTAGCGCGCGGCGGGGCGGC
>NW_020455502.1:0-23488 GCF_003342845.1 Nothoprocta perdicaria
TTTTTTTTTTTTTTTTAAATCAAGTAAATTCTGAAAATACTGAAATGCAAATACCTTTTCAAAACAAAAAGCTCAAAACAATTTGTTAAAAAAATCCAAAACTTATCCCAGGATTTATATCCAGATAGAATTATTTGCCAAATCTGGCTCGAAACTGAATAGTTTGGTTGTCTGCAGAAAGGACTTTTTTAATTCCAACTTTCTGCCCATAACGTGTTTTGTGCTCTCTCTTTGTGTCATGACTATTAGTAGAATGAAGACCTGTAATGATAAGAAAAAGGTGGCTTTCCATATTTTTTCTATACCCCTTAAAACGTTGGCCACCAGTGCCTGCAAAAATGACTCAATAATATTGTTTAAGGAAAAGTTATAATTGGTTTCGATTGCTGTATATAAAGCTAATCAGAAGCAGTGCCAAGTGAGAGCTTACATATATACAAACCTTTTCAGTGTAAACCTTTCAGTGTCTGAAATATGCTAAAGCAGACATCACAAGCAGGAAAGATACAGGGCATTTTTAAACCACATTAACTTCCAGAACAGATGCAGTGTTTTTCCATTTCTGTTTATCGAGGGTATTTCAGCTACAATAAAAGAGCTGATTTTGAAAATGACATTTTTACAGGTAATTCGCTCGTGATATTTCTGTAGTTCTTGTTCGTATTTTACAAATGCTTTGCAATAATTCAGCATTCCTGGTTTTCAAAGCACTCCATGCAGATTTGCTTTCCTATTTGCATCAGGTTGACAATAATAATTTACATGTGTTATATTATCAGCATATAAATCCCGATTCATGTAATTGGGAGTAGTACAAACAATGCACAATTGAAGGCACCTGCTCCTTTTTTCTCTCACACACTTCTTCAGAGGGCTGTAGGCAGCTCTCAGGCTGAGCTGTGGTTGGGAAGAGCCTGACCTTGGTGGAGGGGATTCTCCCAAACTGAGATTTATGTTGCTGACCTCTGTAATGAGGTATGTGCCATGCTTTGGAAGGAATAACTGGCACTGTGGATTTTTGCTTTAAAATGTTATTTTTCATTCCTTCCCCAGCTCACGGAGTTCAGAAATAGAGAGGAGGTGCAAGGCTTGGCAAACTGTAATTTTGTGTTGGGTATGTCACTCCTTCCCTCGGGCTGGAAGATGTGCTGATATCAATTGAAAATTAATTATATATTAGCAGCTGTTTTGCCTTTGTGAAATCTGTGGACAATTTCCCTTCAGTTCTCAGTGGCCTGGTATCCACTTGGCACTAACTGGCTCTATAGCTTGGATTTCCAGAGAAAAGGAGACTTGAAAAAACTGACTTAACCTGCAGTCAAAATTCTGATTTTCTCCTCTGTCTTCAGCACAGCATATGCAGGATATTGTTAACAGTGTTGTTGCTGTCTTGTGATCCTGCTGAACAGATCAGCCAAGATCAATTGGTTCAATTGATCTTTTCAATTCATCAATGTCATACTTTCAGAAACTCAATTTCATAATTTCTCAAACAATTTTGATTATATTAATTGACCTTTTATTTATTTATTGCTTACTGTACTACCCAGTGTTTGTGAAATGTCACTTCCGTGGAACACAGTAGAGAAATTTTGTTGCTAGACTTACTATTTTCAGTCATGTCTAAAATAAGGAGCCTTACTTCTTAAAAGATAAACCAGATTTCTCATCGATTTCTGTGTGTTCAGCAGAGAGCTCTTATAACTATATTTTTTCATCTAGACTGTATTAAAACTTGACTTTTATTAGCCTGTAGCAGCTAAGGAACATCAAAAAAGTCTGTTCTTGAACCTAGAAAAGTGGTTTCTTTAAAAATTATTTTTATGTAGGTCTGAAAGGGTACTTAGAAGCAGAAAGAGGGGGGAAAAAAGATTCAGACAATTATTTTTAGGCCTCCTCTTCAAAAACCCTTGGTCTAATGTGTTTTACTTTTTCATCACCTGTGCTACAGCAGCACTGCTATTGCATAAACAGCTCCAGCTTCTGCAGAGCTGCATAGACTTTCCCAATTTCAAGCCCTATTAAGTGTTGTGAGGTTTGTATATTGTTACATAAAAGTTAATCTTTGAAGACTCTTGATGCAAGTAATATTAGAAATCTGACATATAATCAGATCCCATGCACATTCCCAGTTTATGCTGAAGGACAACAGGCTCAGTAAGACACACTGAACTGGATTAATTGGATTAGTATAAACAGAAGCCATAATAACATCAGTTGTAAAAGGTAGGAAAAGCACTTTCTTAGTACCAACTAGTTGGATATTTTGTCTCCTCCAGATAAATGTTGCTGATTTTTTTATAGGATACGAACATTGGCAAATCAGTTGTTTAGCAGAGAGCCTGATGCAAAGCTGCACACCGAAAGGCTGGGATTCAGAAGCGCTTTTTGAAGGTTATGGAGTGGAGAGAGCGGCGCTTTATCACATCTTTTCAGTAGTGACTATGGACAGGTGGTACAGAGAGTCAAGGGGGATTTGAAAATTGCAAAGCTTGATCACACAAGGCCATTAAAAACTCACTTAATGCCATGAGTCACGGCTGGCCACTTCAGTTCCAGGGCCTTCCCATGGTGATATCCGCAGCCACTTCCACCCACTCGAGCAGAGGCTCCGTCTCCAGCCCTTGCAGAAGGGTTAGGCTTCCATTTCAAAATGGAAAAAAATTGCCCTAGACATCACATTTTGGCACAGGGGGTCTGTTTTTTACACAGAGACAGGTGCATAAGATGTTAAAGATAATCTTTATTCTTCTTTATGCTTCAAATGGATTAATCATTTTAATGAATTTTTAGCTGTCTTTTATTTACATGTTCTTCATGATGTTTATACAAATGGTATCAGGTTCTGAAAAAATGGGTCTCAGGTTTTGTAAAAGCATTACAATGTCAAATCTATTCTTAAAGAAGGATGAATTCTCTTCTCTATAAAGAAGGATGAATTTTGACTTCTTAATGGTGAAGGCAGCTCTACCATTTCTATGGAAACGCCACAAAAATGGCTTCAGTGTTTTGAAGCGAGACTTTTAGTCCTGTGCTTCAGCTTTGCATAATAATCAGCTGGCGATTCTTCCTTCAGTGCTTTCCATAATTAAGAATTGTATATGAGGGCTTGCTAGCGTTTTAAAAATATTGTCAGTGTTTTTAGAAGGGCTTTCTGCGTGTAGATAGCTGCGCTGTCCTGCATGGGGCACGCGCCATCTCCTGGAGATTGGCAGAACTGGCAGGTATCTAGAAGATGCTGAAAATGCTGAGAAATGGGTTTCTTCACGTAACCGAGTGCTGCAGAGAATGAGGAGAGCTGACACGCTGCCTTGGTGTTAGAGGGAGCAGCCCACGCTTCCCACCGGGCTGCACAGGGGGGTTATTCTGAGCACGGTTTCTGTGCGTGGCAGACAAGTCTTCCGCAGTGCAGCTGGATTAGTGGGTTCTCTAAAATGGTTGTGCGTTTTAACCAGGCCAGGGAAAAGCAGACTACGGAGTAAAAACAGTAGGGTATCTAAAAAAAGCCCAAAAAAAGCAACACAGGGAAGTTCATCTGGGAGATATGGGAGAACCAGAGATACGGAGGGAGAATTGGAAGTTAGGTAACTGCGAGTACTCTGGAAACAATACTGAGGTTTTACAGATAACCAGTGATTAAAAGAGTGAGGTTTAGATTTATTGAGGCCCCAAATTAATTTGAGTTTCATTGTTGAGGCCCTGCAAGTTGCTGTCCCGGTGCAGGATCTCGTCTACCTGCATCAATTGGCAGCGACCTTTTTCCAAACAGAAATAAACTCGCTCCGGCTTGGATAGGAGGATCTGGGCTGGAAATTACGCTGCTGCTTAATGACAGTTTGCTGTTTAGAAAATCAGCATTGGAGCTTTTCTCCTCCAGCAGACGCCCTCAATATTATACTGACTCTAACAGTGGGTTTTTACCTCCTTTTTTTTTTTTTTTTTTTTTTTTTTCCTTATTTTCATTTGTCGTTATTAACAGGCTTAATTTTGCCTTTTGTCTAATTTTGATTATAAGCCATTCTCTTTAATAAGATTTGAGGCCTAAATAGGATTTCAGATGATATCCATGAATTATATACAGGCTTAAAGATAATGGGAAGATCGTCTTCTTCAGGTCTGATGGGGGCTAAGAAAGGAGGTCGGGAGGTTTCCAAGCTGAGAGCAAGGTTTGAATTTTGACATGACAGAGCAGAAATTTCACCCAGAAATGCATGGAAATGATGTCAGTCCTCCAAGCTGCTGCTTCAGATAGAGAGTCTTTCTTCCCCTACTGTTTTCTCTTCAAGAGATGCTCTGTGTGGACTGTCAAAGTCCACAGAGCAGCCAGCAATTAGCTGCTTCCCGGCCTCTTCCAAACTATGCCTTCCCTGGGGAATTTCCGCTTCTTTCTTGCCTTGCAGAAAGGCAGGTTTTTTCCCCTCAGTTCCCTGGTGGATAGTGTGCTAGCTGATGAGCTGAAGGATTTTTATGCCCTATTAGCTGCAGAAGAAGTAAAAAACAACAAAAAGAAATGCCCTTGAGATTTGCCTAAGTGAACTCAGTTTTAACATTTTTTTTAAATGCAAAATAAGCAGCTAATGAAAGAGCAAGTGCCTTAAAGCCAAGCTATTTGTGTCTCTGTTAGTTTAACCTTTTGGAGCTTGTAGATGTACATTCTGAAAGCAAGCATGAGATGGAATATATTTTAAAGAACAGCAGTTTTAAAATGATTTGTGTGGAGATAAAGTGTAATTAGACCAGAACAGGAAAGCCTATGAAGAATCCTCGCTCAATACTCAGCAGCTCATTTCAGGCCACGGAGTCACAGTTCCTGCACTTGAAGAGATGCTAAGTCAAATTTCTGAAAGAAAAGGAAGCATTGCTCTGTGAGCACAGAATTAAAGTAAGTATCAAAAGGCAAAGCAAATGTTCACGTAATGACAGAAAAGAGGCCAAATATTCCTGTGTCTACAATACAGGTTCAGGTGGGTGCTCCCCAAGAAGCCATTTCCCTCCTCATTCTTTGTATACCGTTTGTAGACTTAAAGCTAGCTAGAAGGTAAATAATGAAATAAAAACGTATATAACTCGTCCCCTGATTCTAACACGCAGTTTATTCAGAAGGGCTGGAGTTGGTCTGAAAGGTTCTTTTCCAGGAGGCACCGTTGCATTCTCCCCTCAGATCCGAAACAGAAATCCTCTCTAAACATCATTTGCCAAAGATTCACAACCATGAAGCACAAGCAGTTTAAAACAGAGAAGTCAGGGGTGGAAACCAGCAACGTGTCAGTTCCTAAACCACATAAATAATCTTCCCATCTCATAGGGATGCAGCAGTCAGAGCTGTGTTTGGAAATCCTCTGGAATAATAATTTAAAAAACCTAAGAGAAACAAAAACATGCCCCAAACCTGTTGCTCAGAGGAATGGCCTCCGAGATATTTTTATATAAAGTTGGCTCACTTGCCATTAACATTTTTGATGTACCACATTAAAGAATATATATGGAAGTAGGTTCACTTTCATGTTGTATTTATTCAATATTTCTTTTCAAAGGAAATGTTTTCCCTCCTACCCTCTAAAAATTAAAGGAGTTCATACTTGCCTTCACCTTAGCTCTTTCTCCATGTTGCAAACAACATACACGAGGCTCAAATGAGGTTTGATTCACATAAAATATAATAGCAAATCTTTGCTTAGCTTAATGTAGCAAAATGGTAAAATAAGTCTTATTTATTTATTTATTTATTTATTTTTAAATCATTTGCTGGAAAGCGCTGCTGTGGTTTTGTTTGTGGAAATGGGCATCAGAGGAGAAGTTCATGATGAGGCACAGAACCATGTTGCTGGTACCAACCAGCACTAGGTGCTAAAAACTGCTGTTCAGTTCTGCTTCACCTGCATTAGATGCAACATCAGAGGAATGGATTGTATCTGATGCAGCTCAGATAAAAATGTTAAGGTAATGTCAGCTGAACATGTCCTTATGTAATGCTCGTGATGCACAGACATCAGTGCATTCACAGAAATAGGTCCCTTTGCTGTGGATTGACTGAAATGCTGGCCATAATTGAAGTAAAAAGAGCTTAACACAATGTAGAGAGAAAAACTCCTGTAATCTCCTTACCTTTTTTGTTGAGTAGAAAAGTGGCAATCAGCCAAAGAAACCAAGTGCAGGAGGTGACAGCAGGTTTGATAACAGGCACCAAAGGTTAAGCAAAGGCTTATGGCTCTTTCAGGGTGTGTGATGGAGCTAATGAAAGGACCATACATAACATGGCCTGGGGCTGGATGTGCTCAACAAATCACAGTTCAAAGATGGGTCCCTAAATGTGCAGAAGCTGGGGTGTGAATTACTGCACTTTGAAACTTGATATTGCTGGGTAAACAGAATTATGGGTGAGCAACTAATACTGGCACAGATAATGAAGGGTTCGGGATATATTAATTAAGTTATAGACAGCAAAGAGTGCGGATAAGACAATTTTGTTTGGCTTATTGCTTTCAGGAAAAAGGCTTCTTTGGGATAATGCTGAGATACAGATTTTAATATAGATTGTGGGCTCTTTAATGTTGCTAGATGGAAAAGTACTTCTGAAAATTGGGTCATTACTGAACACCAGTCTCCAGCTACAAATCTGAGAACAAAAATGCTGCTAACAAAGCTTAATTTTCTCAGATAGGGGAACAGCATTTTTCACCACAGAGCCACTGAACCAACAAGAAGAGATATTTTGCATTCGATTTGGCAAGCTGTGAGGATGCTAGGGGAGAGCTGAGAGCAGAAGACATCCTTGGGTAATGCCATCATACACTGATTCCATCTAAATGGAGATTTATAATCACAACTTTCATTTTTAAATTAGCAAATTTTGAGGAAATAAGCTTGTTAGCAAGGTCAGCTAGACTTAAGAGTCTTCAGATTTGGGATTTTTTTTAAAGTCAGAAGTACAAAATGATTTAGAACTTCTACCCAAACAAGGAGAAGAAAAAAAGCTTTGTGTCTCACTTGATAACTTGCTAGTTCAAAAGGGAGAACTTTAGAGAGCTCAGAGTTGAGTAGGCGGCAAAGACTTTACAACTAAGTGAATGTTTTTGGGCATTTTCAGTAAAGATACTGATGTTGAGCACGGGGCCAAAGACTAAGCGATTATATAACTAGAATGAATTCATAGAATGGAAACGAGGCAAGAGGCCTCCTTGTGCAAGAGGCAAGGAGAACTCTCATTAAATGGAGACTGATGGAAACAACAGGCCAGGAGTTTTACTGGCTATCAAATTAGGGACGTACTGAGTGAACAGAGAATAGCAAGTATATATATTTATTCTATATATATTTAAATGAAAATTGAATCCAAGGAGTTTATGAATTTTATACCCTGTTTAATATTTTGAAAGAAATAATTTGGAGGTAAATGAATGATAGAGATAGCAAGTGAACTGTTTCTTAGGGTGGGGTTATACCTTCTTGTCTTGACAAGAGAATTGTTTTTCTTGTAAAGGAGATAAAATGATCACAATAAGTTCATAATATTCAACTGGGGAACTTGTAATTAAGACAGAGCAGGAAATGATTGGCTCATGACCTGCAAGATATGTAGGAACATAAATGAGGAAATCTCAAACTAGGGTTGGAGGCAGACTACTTGTAGTCTTACTTTAGGATTGGTTTGGGGGTAGATCTTAAGTTTAACAGTCTCATTAATGACTGTGGTACAACAAGATTTTTGCCGATGGCATTTTCAGACCACAACGTTAAGACACATCATCAAAGGAGGATCAAAACATCATAAAAGACAGAAAGAATATCTTGCAGATCCTTTGAGTAAAACAAATTGGGGTTAAGATATAACTTGCTTGCTTAATCACCCTATATTTATTTCATTACGTAGGTTGCTTCATTTGGAAATGACGGAAAAGTTGCCTGTTGATCACAAGATGAATATGAGATCTAAGTGGGATGAAAAAACAAATGTGACCCTAGAGGTATTAGATGAAGTATTTTCAGCGGAGATAGTCAATTTTTGTGTCACTTTCCCAGTACTGATAGGTAAGATAGCATCTGGAATATATTCTTTTTAGTTCTCCCTAGAACAGAAAAATGACTTTAAAGATACTGAAATAAAAACAGAGGACTGCTAGGACGATCAGAAGACTGGTTGGTTTATCTTATCTACTACATGAGAGCTTGGCTAGCCAAGTGAATCAGAAGGTGGGAGGGGATATGATATCATTTCTCTTGGTAACTGCATTGGGCATGGTGGGTAGGAAGGAACATCACAGAAGAAGAAAAGCCAAAGGACAAGCCTGCCAAAATGAAGGGAAAAAAATACACATAAAATGGTCTGAAAAACTTAAAGAATTTGAAGTTAGAGCCATCAGAGAAGTGAATTTATTGAACAGCTTTCAAATTCAGGTGCTTGGGGGAGAAATAACATGGTTCAAGGCACAGTATGGTAGAAATCTAAGGGGATGATGTGACACGACTGAATATGACCGCAAAAGACTGTCCGTAATGCCTTAAGTCCCTTGTGCTGTCCTCCTAACAAAAAGGGAAAGAAAAGGGAAACAAACTCTTAACGTCTTTGCTAGATATCACTTCCAAAAAATAGTCTTGTATTTGCATTCAGCTTGTTCAGTAGGACTCTAGTTATGCCAACACATGGAGTCTCTTTTGCTGCTGTTTCTGTAACTGAGTTTCTGTTTGATATGTAAAAATGTTGTCAGCTTTTCCAAAGAACTCCAACTGCTTTTCCGTTTCTGGAATCCTATATATGTTCCCTAATTCTGTTAGTTCCTGTACATTCCATTCCTGTTATGTGAATGTTTATAACTTCAGTTATTGTAACTCAAGAACTGGAATACCATAAAGCTCTGACACTGAAAAAGGATGTAAACACCAAGAGGAGAATGGGATTATTTCATACGGCCCTAGGACGAAGTTGAGGATAATAGGATGAAACTGAGCAAAGCAAGAGAGAGATGAGTTCCAGAAAGCTGAGAAATCCTCATCAATGAGGCATATAAAACTCCACTGGAAAAGCAAAAACAAAAAATCAAAACCAAAACCATTTAAAAAAAAAATCCAGAGCAAAGAAGCATTATTTAGTCCTAGGAAGTGGCTTGTTTTGTTTCTAGGCCGATATTTTTCATACCATTCTCCTCCCTGTCCCTACCAGTGCATTTTTATGGTATTCCAGTCTCCGTTGCACCTGCTGTGTTGGTGGCCGTGTAGGCGCTGAGACACCCAGACACGAGTGACTCAACACAACATGGCCAGAGCGGGGGGAACCGCGGTGCAAGGCCATCAGCTCAGCTACAAGCACCGCGAGGGTTTCGCCCACCCCGCTGCTGCTGCTACGTATTTGATGAATAAAGCCAAGCTGAAAATTAAACAGATACTCCTCCTTGAAATCTTGCGGGAAATGGCTCCAATAAAACGCAACCCACTTGGCTGTTCGGCCCTTCCTTCCATCTTGGCTAGTTCAGGGCCGTGTATGTGGCCCGCAGGGCTGCCGCGTGCGGCTCTGCTCGGGCCCTGTGGCGCCGCTCCCACCGCCCGGCTTCGCTTCCCTGGCTGCCGTAGCGTGCCATGAGTTGGTGAACCTCAGCTTAGGGATTCTGTTTCGTTTTAATGTGGAGGCTTCTGGCAACAATTTCCAGCCTTTCTAAATGTCTTGGCGTAGTTCTAACTGGGATTTTCTTTCTTGGCCCGAATAGTGCGCTATTGTACTGGTTAGCTGATTTCCAAACCAAATGGCTTATGAAATAACCAAAGCAAAGTACTCTTAAAATGCTTACTGCTTTGTTCTCCCCAACGACATTTGAAATGAGTCTAAATACCATTTCTGGAAAACCCTTTATTTTGGGAATAACTTCTTTTTCGCTACATGTATTACAAAGGAAAGTAGAATTACTGGAATGCTGGCCATTTTTAACTAAGCCTCAGCCAGAGAGAAACTTGTATGGCAACAGCCTCAGCTTCCTGAGGTCGTTCTGGATTGAAGGCAGCCGGATCTCACTGGTGCTCCCGAGGAAGCTGTTTCTGAGGGACCTAGAAGCAGGCAGTGGTCTTGGGGCCTGAGCATCCCTCCCGGGTTTGTTACTGGTATCTGTGAGCACTGCTGCTTGCTGGTGGCTAAGGGGAAAGCTGAGCATAGCCCATAGCAGCAGCACAACTCTGCCTTAGCCCTCGGCAGAATCCCAGCGGGAAAAACAAAGCGGAGACAAGAAGGAGCCTGAGTGGAGCCATGCAGAGGGCACTGCAAGGAGAGCTGCACCATGGAGGCCTTCACCATGCATTTTCTATACTGTTTTTTGAAGAGAGGCTCATGTAAAATACATGCACTCTCCAGGGAGCTGGGTCTTTAAGTAGGTAGGCTCAAGTCGGGGTTTATTTGATCTGCCTCTCTGCTGATCACACTGGTTTTGACTGCACAGAACTCCGTGCTGGAAGAACAGGGAGTACTGTGAGGTAGTCCTGGTGGCCTGGCAGTTTGGGGTAGTCCTCAGTGCTGCAGGAGATGTAACCGTGTTGCTATCCATGCTGAGCACGGCTTGAGTTGGGCTTTCTGTTCAGGAATGGGTGTGTTAGCCACAGCCTTGACCTGCTTCGGAAGGATATTTCGGCAGTGCCTGCTGACTTGGAAGGTGGTGAAATCGTTTGTATTTTAAGCATATGCCTGAAAGTGCCCTGCAGAATGCACCCAGGCTGTGCAGTAACCAGCAAGCTGAGGGCTGCCTTTGTGAGAGTATCTGAATTTGACACAGAATGAAATTGTATTTACAAAAGAACCCTACAGGTACTTGCTGTATACCATTTTGCGCTGCATTTAAAGATCCATTTTACCTTAAAAATGCTATATTTTTATACATTAAGCCATAGTTATGGTGTCAGGACTTTCTTGAAGAGTAGTGGAGCTCAATGGCATTAATGCCTGCAATGCACAACTGGGAAAGTTAAAACGTGACAGCTATGATTTAATTATTTTGTGTGCTGCCTGTATGCCAGCGGTGCGTTGGCTTTTAGGCAGGTTTCATAAAAACCTAGTTATTCTGCCTGTGCAGGTGACTGTGAGCAGCACAGGCGCTGACATTTGCGTTCCCATCAAATATTTTTCTCCTATGTGTTGCTTATGTCTCGGTGCGTGAATGAAAGAAAAAACCTGGCAGAAGATGAAAGCAGACGTGTCCTGGAAGCCTCCCCAACTGCAGAATTAGTTCAGGTGTTTCAAATAACATAATCGCTTGGCTGCAAATCTGGGGTGGATTGCATGTATGCTCTTTTGGGACAAGGATCATATGATTTTTGCAACCCGTTGATTGATGAACACCAGCTTTTTGCCCTGTCCTCTGGGTCAGTCTCCTCAAGGACGGCTATTAAATGACTTTATGCCTCCTGGTTTGAAGGGCACTTGCAACTATCTATATTTATTGTGTATAGACGGCAGTGCTGAGAGAGGGCAGGGTGTAAACTCAAGGCAACCGCTATCATTTTAATAGCAGTCAGAAGCAATAGAAGCAGCTGGTCATCAAAAAAGGAATAATTAATAACCTGTCTTATCTTTACTATGGTCATCTACAGTGAGGCAGGAAAAAAAGATCCTGGGGCAGCGGGGGAGCTATTTTGTGGTAAAGCTCTTGGAGTAAATAATCACAAGTCGCCAGAAAAGACACAGCAAACATTGAGTTAGCAAGTGTGAAGGAAATTGTGATAAGCCAAAAAAAAAAAAAAAAAGGGGAAAAAGACCTGCCTCCTGTCAAGGTATGTAGGAATATGTCAGCATATGCTGTATTTTGAAAGAAAAGCACTTGATGGTGCATCTTAGTTAAGGCTTATGAGTGCAAGAGTTGCCTGCAACTCCAAAGGGGTGACCTTCTGCTGCAGAAAAGGGAAAAGAAACAAGATTATCACAGTTCAGCAAAAAGGAGGAAACTTTTCATAAGTGAAACAAAATCTCCCCTTGCCAGGAAAAGTTTTTTTTTTAACGTACAAATTATTGATGAGTTTTGAAGCGACATTCATTTTTCCATTAGCATTTGGTAGTACACCTCAGGGTACCTCATTAACGAAGCGCAGAACATATGGTCTGAATAGCCCGTATTTGCTGACACGGTTGTATTCGTTTCAAGTGTTTCTGTTAACAGCCACGTGCCAGCTCTGCTGCGACTGAAGACGTGAATTATGATGAAGTTCAGTCGTGTTCCTGGAGGCCTCAGCTGGTTTGCACCCTCACGAGGCACAGTTATGCCAGGCAACGTTTGTTCGACTTGCCTTTGGAAGCCAGTGCTTAGAAAAAAGAAAAAGCCAAACCATGAGGGAAGAAAAAGAGAGGAAAAAAAAATGTTGCCAGTAACTAAATTCATTCCCTGCACTGTAAAAACAGGTAATAGAGTACCCAGGTTTTAGAAGGTTTTAGTCCCAATTTAAATCACAGAATATATGGTCACAGAATAAAGGGTCACATCAAAATCCTGAGGCTTACAAAACAGGATTTTAAGTGACCAGCATTATAATGATCAGATCAAGTCTCAAACACTGCATGATTTAAAGATAAGAAAATAAGTTAAAAAAGGAAGAATGTTTCCTTAGACTGTAAATTCAGAGACAAATATGGCTTGAGATGCATCTCGAATGTATTGCTGAGTCTCAGCAGTCTGCCAATGACTGAGACAAGTTATAGGTTAACTACAGATAAAAAGATTTGCAAAGAAAGGAAAACCAGGCTGAAAACCAATATCTCATCAGAAAGCATGTCTCTTGCTTGCATATTTGACAAGCATGGCAAGTTGTTTGTGTATCCAAGGATTTCAAAGCATAGTAGAGAAGGACCTGTAGTCGGAGACATGAAGCCTTTGTATATGAGCCTCACAGACCAGACTGCTGCTGGAAATGTTTGCCTGAGAAATACAGTGAGAGATTTGCCCTTTTGTGCATGATTTATCAGGGGCAGGATTAAAAAAGTGCGAACTTCTCTTCTGTGAGCGGCCACAAAATCCACAGAGATACATGGCATATTTTTAGACTCCTTGGATAGCTTCTGGACTTCCTAGCAGATTACAGATAAGCCTGCTTTATTCAGTGATGTAAATGAATCTTTATTACTGCTAGGCATTCTCCAGTTATTAGGACCACCGTTCCAGTTGGGATTGAGTGAGGCTGCACACACCAGCTGCACGCAGAGACTTCACAGATCTGTGCTCGTGCTGGGCTTCAAAATTTTGCTAATTTGCTTTTGAACCAAGTCTATTTTTATAGGATATTTATTTGATAAATCTGACCAGTGAGCCCTGACAAGTGGACAGTATTCATTCTGCCTTTTGAAACTAAGGGCTAGTTTTATTCATTGAAAAAAGCATGTCTAAATGTGATTTATATTCAGGATGTCAGGCTGTCTTCTACAGATTCAGGGATGCCACTACTCACACAAATAGTCCCAACAAGTTGCTATACTTTGAGAAGAAGCAGAGGGTAAATTACTCAGAGATAAACTCTTTTACTGGGGACATTTTTCATTGCTTTTGGATACCGAACAGATGGACCCTGCATCAGGAAGTAATTCCATTACTAATTCTTTAACTCACCTACATGAATGCTACTGTGTTTTAGTTAACTACTCTTAATGATTGACGTGTGACTGGGTGATGATAGAGAAATAGAGAGCTCTAATGGAATTTGCAGGAGATCATGTAGCCATCTGATGGGACAGAGTCTGTAGCAAACTTCCGGCTGGTTATGCTCCATAAATAAATATCCTGTATTTTTGTATTAACAATACATTACATTGGGTTTTGATTATGCTTAATGAGATTTACTTTATTTTTGCATCAGTGCTCAAATTACATTAAAAAATACAGAAATGGAATAAAATGAAAATACTGTCCCTCAATTTGGTAGAAATGGCCTTAATTTATATTATTATGCAGTCCATTGAGTTCTTTGAGGAACGTCCAAGCTGTTTCCACACTTATTTTTATAGGGATATGGTTTAAATAAAAGAACTATCAGAGCTGTTCTTGTATTCAGCCGCATACATTGTCATTACTGGCAGAATATCATCCCATTCCTTTGAAATTAGAAATGTTCATCAGCTCAAGGAGGTTTCAGCCAAGTTTCTCCATGATTTGCAATTAACACACTCTGGTTAATGAGCTGCTCCAAAGTTTTTCTCCTGTTTTTATAATGTGTGTTTCTAGTGCCTGTTAATAAATCCCACTTCAGGATTCAAAGCCACCATAGTGGGAACTTGCTAAAGTCCTCCTGATTTTTCTGCATTAACACTCATTTTTTGTGGTTTCAGTTATTTGGTATTATAGAGGTACTCAAAGCCTCAGCTAATCAGTTCCCCTCCTACAAGTTAAAATCCAGTCTGGCGGGGGGAGAATTGCTCCCAAAAGCTGAAATGAAGCTGCATTGCTCACAATAAAATCAGAACTTTTCAGCAACGATCACGTTCTCCTCAGCAGAATTTTGCCCGGAATTAAACCTTTTCAGTCACGAAAGCCTTTGTGCAGAAAATGTTTTCATCAGCTTTCCCTCACGCAGAGGTTTCGGACGAACACGGAGCGGTGTATTCCGAAAGGCACGTGTGCCTCCAGGTGGGATGTGGCAACCTGTGCGTCCAGGCTGGCTGTGCTCTAGCCTGCACACCAGGGAAAACTACACGTGTGCCAAGCTGTTAACAGGAGCACGTGGATCCAAGTGGCCTGCTGAGGGGCAACCTCCACTGCTTCATTCCGCAGCCAGCGAGAGGCTGAACCAAACTCTGGATCTTCTAGATAACTGTAGACCCATTACTTGGTCTTTGAGTGCAGAAAGGATGAATTTCAACCACGACATACACCTGGCATGTTAACCAAAGGCCAACCTCTTGTTTTATTTAGAGGTAATACTTAGTTAAAGCTTACTTTAAGCTCAGGAATCACAGAATACTTTGAAAGTGAAGGATTTACAGATTTTTTTGCTTATGAAGTGTACAGATTTAATTTCAATAAAGACCAGAAGAAAACATGTGAAGTTTACAGAACTGCTACAGCAGATTTGTTCACAGCAAGGAAGAAATTATTGCTAATGTGGAGCTACTGGCTTTCTGCTTCTATAAGACAGATCCTGGTCTATCTAATGCAATAACATTTATTCAGAAATTATATTTTCACAGGTAAAACCCAAGTCCAAAAGGTGATTGACTGTTTTTCACAGTGTTGGCTATATGCCCCTAATATCTGTATCTTAGGATATGAAGATTGTCATTTTTGATATTGCTAAACAACTGTCTGCAATTTTGCTGTCTTATGAGTCTTCTTTTATGCCAGATGCAACAAAGTACACACTGTAACATGATCAGTAGCTGCTACTATAGCTTCAATCTTACATATCTTTTAATTCCTCTTAGCCATAAAAAAAGAACCGTCTTTTTCAGAGTAAGGGAGGTTCAACACTGGAGCAGGCTGCGCAGAGAGGCTGTGGCATCTCCCTCCTTGGAGATGCTCAAATCCAACTGGATGCATCTCTGAGCGACTGACCTGCTGGAGGTGCCTGCCGTCCTCAGCCAGCCTGTGGCCCAGTGAATCTGTAGCCAAAGGCCATTCCCGCTTTCCTTTCCCTTCAGTCACCAATGTGATGCTTCAAAATGAACCTTCTACAAAGATCTGATAAGCAGCAGAATAAAATTCTGCATTTTTTAGCAACATAATTTCATGCGCTGTCTCCTTGTGGTTGTCTCGGCATGTTTAGTCAGGTCAATTTAATTTTTGAATAGCTTAATTTATTACCCGGTGCTAAAATATAGGACTTGTCAGTTCATATTTCTAGTCATCTGTCTATATATTCATCTCAATGTAGTTCTTCACGTAAGTATCTGGGGAGAATGGAACCATTTTTAAATGCCCTTTATAGACAGTGAATTATTAATCCTTCCATACTCTGAAGAGGGCAGATGTGAAGCCCTTCAGAATTCAAGACTCATGAGATGAGAAGTCATCTCTGGTTGCCTTCTAGAGAATATCTCACATGTCATTTTTGTTGCTGATAATCTAAATGATGTACATGTATTTTAAATAAAACAAAAGCACCCGGGTTTCCAAGTTTTGTTTATGGGAATGATTGGCTGTCTAAATTGCAAGTTTTCTGCTTTTAACCTGGTGAGGTTGGTGCTACTCTCTCTCAGCTCTTGCTACTAGACAGATATTGATAAATGAATGTGTGAAACTAGCATAACTTGTTATTCCTACTTAGAATATAATAGCTCCTTCAACACATTTCCTGCTGATGTCAGTAAATCTTCTTTGAAATTTTAGTAACTACAGGTAAGAAGAGGAAAAATGACAGATACTGAGGGCAGAATTTTCTTCACGGGAGCAGTGAGGACTGGACTGGGTGTTATCAGGTCACCAGACATCCAGGTGCTTGGGGAGCACTGAGGTAAAAGCTACTCAAATTCTGCATAATTGGAAAGAAATACTGCCTGCCAATCTTTTGCCTAAGGCTGTTTTTGAAAATTTCGGTTGAAATAGCTCATCATTTTTTTTAGGTGTAGCTAGAGAAAGCCCCATTCTGCTCTAGAGTTAGAACAATTCCAGTTATACTTTACTCAGAAGAGATGGGAAGAGTTTGGGCAGTTCTTTTGGTTCTAGAGACGTCTCCTGCTGTGTTGCTGCAAGGGGAAGTTTGGCTGTTGCTCTCGTTTTATGGGTGGTAAATTTCCTAAAGCATCTTGAAATGTCAATCTTTTGTAGAGGCAAACACTGCCCTTTCAAATGGTGCTATTAAAATACTCTGTAGGTGCCTGCAGCTTTCTGAAAGCCTAACAAGAGCAAAGAGTCCCTGTAAAGAATGATAAACATGTAGGTAGCACACAAACTTTTTCTCTTTTTATCTATTAGCAACACAAATAAAGACCTGTCTTCTTTGTTTGTTTATTTCTTTCTTTGTTTTCCCTTGGTTTTCTCTTGTTTTCAGAGCAGCACATATTACATAATCAAGAAGAAGTAGGTCATAAAAGATATTTGTGATATTAGTGATATTTGCATATTGGGTGCAGTTCTGGGCTCCCCAGTATAAGAGGGATGTGGAGCTTCTAGAGAGGGTCCAGCGGAGAGCGACAAAGATGATTAAGGGACTGGAGCATCTCTCGTATGAGGAGAGACTGAGTTGGGCCTGTTCAGCCTGTCCCAGAAGAGAAGGTTGAGAGGGGATCTGATTAACATGTACAAATACCTGAGGGGAGAATGTAGGGAGGATGGGGCCAAGCTCTTCTCAGCGGTGGCCAGTGACAGGACAAGGGGTAATGGGTGCAAGCTGCAACACAGGCAGTTCCATCTCCATGTGAGGAGGAACTTCTTCCCTGTGAGGGTGCCAGAGCCCTGGCACAGGCTGCCCAGGGAGGCTGTGGAGTCTCCTTCTCTGGAGATCTTCCCAACCCGCCTGGATGCCGCCCTGTGCCCCGTGCTCTGGGTGTCCCTGCTGGAGCAGGGGGTTGGCCTGGGTGATCTCTAGAGGTCCCTTCCAACCTTAAACGTTCTGTGATTCTGTGTTTATATTCAGCCTTTTTTTTTTTTCTTCACTGGATAGAAGAAATTAATAGGAAACTTAGGGAAGAAAATAATAAGTATATATTTTAGTCATTCAGTTTTTAATGATTTAAGTCATTCTATGTGTGGTTTATTCCAATACACTTTGTTCACAAATTCTGATCTGTTGGTTGGGTATTCTCATAATTTGTACTTCAGCAC
Organism: Nothoprocta perdicaria; assembly: GCF_003342845.1. NCBI lineage: Eukaryota > Metazoa > Chordata > Aves > Tinamiformes > Tinamidae > Nothoprocta > Nothoprocta perdicaria. The sequence continues at coordinate 17,709 of NW_020455502.1, forward strand.
AGGAATTTTAAAAGTTGATCAAGATCACTCACCCTGGGCTCTTATTAAGATCTGTTATTTCTCTTTTATTCTTTGGATGTTAATATAAATAAAAGAAACAACTGGAATTCGGTTGAATTCTTGTCATATGAAAATCAGCATCATTGAAGACCAAACAGCATTAGTTTTAATAGTTATTGACATTAATAGAGGTAGGGAATGATTTTTTTTTTTCCAGAAAAGCTGAATTCAGTTTCCTTTCCTTAGGAAAAAAAAAATGTATTTGTATTTGAAAGATTGATGATGCCCAATTATAAAATGAAAGTAAAGATAGATAGAAAGTATAGATTTTAATACCTTTAAAATTGGAAAATGTATCAAAATAAACATATTTATCCTGATATTTCTCATGCAGGCTTCAATTTAGTAAGGTTTTTTACTCTGAAATTTTTCAACAAATGAGCCAACTATTTTCATTTCTTAAGTATGTGGCTACTACCTTGATTCAAAAAAAAAAAAAAGAAAAAAAGAAAATAGGCACATATGCCTATGTATTGATCAGAATACGAAGTCCAGCGCATTTCTTGATTCATCTTGTAGCTGCTGAAATTAAGCTCAATTCCACACAATATCTCAGTAGTGTCACTTAAAATATTATTGGAAGAAATATCATAGTACCAAGCCACATACATTTGATTTATAGGCAGGTGAAACTCCCATAAGCTGTCAAGCAAGTTTTTTTTTTTTTTTTTTGCAAAATGATTGTGAAGTACTTAGTATATTTAAGTACTCATAAATTCTGCATAGGCATTAGTGAAAGACATTCCAGAAAGAAAAATGTGACAATTATAAGTCTTCAGGTGTTCTTTTTACTCCCCATCTTTGAAACACCGAATTTAGATTTTTGTTGAGCAGAATTAATGGGTAATTATGGTCACAGTTTGAACTTATGATTACAAAGCTAGTCATTCACCTGCTAAAACCATCACTTCTCTGTTGCAACAGCATTTTGATGTCTATTACAGACTTTTAAATGCATTTTTAAAATATTACAAACCGCTACATATCCACTTGCACGTAGGAAAGCTTTAACATAGTGGCCTGGCCAAAGAGAAGATTCCAGTTTCTCTCGTTAGTTCATGCTTCTATTTACCTAAAAATTAGGTGTTAATGCCAATATTTTGAAAGGAAAAAGACTGTCCTAGCTGAAAGCAGCCTCCACATATGCATGTGCATGAGACAAATCTGACTCCATCTGGTAAATGTCAAGGCTGTCATAGAGCAAAGGCAATTCAAAGGAGAATGAAAGAAGCAACCACGATCCCTCTCCCAGCAGTTTTGAAGAATATGTCTGCGTGTCCTTGTACTCTGAAGAGCCTCCTTCAAGGTTGACAGGGCAAGAACGTGGTTTCCACCCTTTCCTCCTTCAAAAAATGCATTGTTGGTTCATTGTTTTAAAATAACATTCTTGTCATTGGAAGGATATAAACACTCTAAAAATCAGCAGCATCTGTTAACTCTTACTGCACTGCCTAGATCCCAGTGGGAAGAGCTGATGAAAAACAGAGAGAAAATTGGCAATGAGTTTACAAGTCAGATGCGATGAAGAATATATATGCTATATACTATATTACACAAGGGCATGGCAGGCCGCCCATTCCACTATTGTTCCTCCCCACTTCTCCCACCTCTGTTTTAATCATCAGAGAGGCTTCACAGTGAACTTTCGAGTTCTGTCATCCAATAAATGTACAGCCTGAAGACAAAAGCTCTTTCTATCTGTAGATCTCAAAACACAAAAGTGTATATGCAAAGGTAAATATTGCTGAAGAGTGTGAAAAGGCCCTGCTTGGTTTCACAGACTGCATACGAGGTAGAAGAAAGCATAACTTTTTCCCTAACCCTTTTTACTATATATCTTTAGAGCATTAAAGAGTAAAGATATTCTTTAGAGATTGCCCTGGTCTCTAAAGCAGAAAATCAAAGCTGAGCCCATAGGCCGGTGTGGAGAGTGAGAAGGTGATATATAGTGTTTTGGGTTTTTTTAAGCTCATAAACTTGTAAGATTTGGCTGAATAATCTCTACACTTGATGACACTGTAAAATATTATGTAAAATAAATCCACAACTTCCAATTTGAGAAAAATACAGTAGTGTGATGCATACATTGGTGTTGACTCCAACAGGTCTTATTTCTCTGGCCCAAAGTTAGAAGTAAAGTTTACTTTTAACTTTAAAGGCCACTGTACCCTGTGGCCATGTACTGGGCAGCCCAGATTATTGCCTTTGGTTGGAGGAAAATCCTCAGCCCTCGTCCTGCAATGAATGATAAAAGTCAGGTATGTAAGTAGCAAATTTTCAGAAGAGTATTGAAGCTCTGTATGTTTGAACTTCAGAAGAATTTCTGTAGTTTTTCAAACTACAGAAGCTCCATGAAGAAGAAATAGTTGCTCCCAAAGTATTTGAATGCCTCTCAAGTGCTTTCTTGAGGTCTCCCCTCTATTTTGGAGTTTTCATCTAGCCCTGCATTGATATTTGACTGCACTGTGAATAGAAACTCTTAGAGGGTATAAGTGTTTACAGAATGAGTAATTCTAACCATAGCCTTTTGATGGCCCATCTAGGCTTGAACTGAAACAAAGTCCTATACCATTACAAGTAGATCTTAAATGTAGGCTGAGTTAGTATAGATACTATGCAGATGACTGTGGTTATTTTATATCTCAGCAAATAATTTCTGGCTTATAATAAAAATGGCCAGCATGGAGTGTCATCTTTAATGTGTATTTAATATTCTATGTGATGTCTTATTTGGGGTACTAAGAAGTCCTGACAGGAGACATGATTTTATATTCATTTCACAGAGTGATTTTCCTACCTCGTGTTTCTTCTTCTCCAATGTGTGAATTGTCTGGTCACTTGAGAGAGGATGTTTCTGCTGGGACAGATGATAAAGGAAGAGAGGTGACAAAGCAGAAAGAGGCAGCGGGAGGGGACTTCGGGGATCAAAGTCTCGGTGGTTGGCAGGTCTGTAGCCATGTTGCAGAACTGAGGCTCTTTCCTAGCCACGGCCTGTATATCTAGCCAGGAAATGCAGGGAGCTCAGACTTGTGTGGTCGGTCACAAACTGGAATGTGACGCTGAGGATGTGCATGGACTGTGTACCGGCCTTGGCACAGTCACGTGCAGGGAGTGAAAAAAGAATGACACAATTTTCTCTCCTCCCTGCCACTCCCCTCACCCCATGTTCTGGAAATGCAAGTGTTCGTGTCAAGGGTTTCTTTAATCTTTTGGCCTCTTTTCTCCTCCCAAAATATACTGAATTATTTAGGAGTTGTTACTCTGTTTTGTCTGTCTTGCCTTGTTACAGCAGTGAGAGGGAACTTTGATGTGTGAATGCTCACTAAATGCACAAAAATGTTATGAATCATTGCATTTATTTCTTCTTTCTAGAGTACAAAGATGTTACTCAGCCCACCGCATGCCAAAATACACTATTGCTCACATGCTCAGCTCAGACTTACAGTCTCATCTAATATGAGCTGTAGTTCCTGTACTAAAAAATGACAATGCTGCTGTTACAAAGAGGTTTGAAGGGGTTTAACAAAGTATTTCAATTTCATTTGATAGCTGTGAGTGCTACGAACTGGCTCTTTCCTTTTTTTCTCGTGTCAGTGAAGTAAGTGTAGGGAGCATTTTTCCTCTGTGCAGCGATGAATGAGACCTGATTTGTTTGTGTTTCGGCTGACCTGATGGTGAAATGACTTTAGGTATACGTGCTATTTACAGATAAGTTCCAGTGGGAATCTTCTAAATTTGTAGACTTTTCTGGTAGTCTTGAGTATACTTAGGTAACAGAGAACAGAGGAACAGTAAATCAGGAAAGGATCAGACATCATCTGAAATTCTCTGAAATAAAAGCATTGCCTAAGATCTTGAAGTGTTTATTCGTCCCTTAAGAGCACATCCAGGATACACTTCAAAGTCTTACTCAGTCTCTTACAAAGACAGAATTCCCAGGTGACCCAGATTTTTGTCCAAGGAAAGAACAGGCATCTTCTCCCAGCTGGTAATGAAGACGTAGGGGTCCAACTCATGAGCAAACAGTGGTGTTGTTTAGCCTCTTGCGGCTCAAACAGACATAACATCCTCACGGGCCCAAAGTGATAAAGGAATAATAGTGCTTACAAATGGCACCTGAGGAGGATGGGCCGGCCTCTTTTCAGTGGCGGCCACCGACAGGACTAGAGGAAACGGCCACAAACTGAAGCACCAAAAGTTCCACAGGAACTTAAGAAAAAAAATCTTCCCTGTGAGGGTGCCAGAGCCCTGGCACAGGCTGCCCAGCGAGGCTGTGGAGTCTCCTTCTCTGGAGGTCGTCAGCGCTCGCTTGGACGCAGCCCTGTGCCCCGTGCTCTGGGTGACCCTGTGTGTACAGGGGGGCTGGACTGGATGATCTGTAAAGGTCCCCTCCAACCTTAACAATTCTATGATTCTACGATCCTGTTGTATATGCAATGAAAAACAGGAAGAAAACTTTCCATGAGAAAACTAAGAGAAATTAACATACACATATATTTTTAATGCCTCTGAAATATTAATTTCCTTTAGAAATTACCTTTCTCATAAGAATCTCAGTATCTAATGTACTCATAGCCTATTAGGATTTTTTTCTCTCTCTCGCTGTCTCCTTTTATACCTATTCTAATCACTTGGTCAAGGCAGCCTATGGCAGCTCAGTGCAACTATTTTCCTGCTTTTCACAGAGCAGTCAGCTATTCCATGACATCAGCTATTTTAAATGATCCTTATGCCTGATGATTTGGTTGATTATTTAAGAGCAATATTGGAAATATTAGACTTCTTTGAGAAAATAGATCATGTACTGCCAGACAGATGGAAGCTTGTCTTGTCCAAAAATATAAAATATATGACTCATTTTTATCTTTGGTTTTCCACTGTAAAGAATGGGTGTCAGCTTCCTGTGTAATTTGGATTTGTTTATCCAGCAGTTTTGTTTGTCCATGCAGTTTTCTCGATGCCAATTGTGGTCTATATTTGGTTTCCATAAAAGGTATGTGTTTTCTTTGAGGCTATCTTTTTTTATCATTGCCAAAACCACAAGTGATGCACCATTACTTGGACTTTTGTTCTTAATTTAAACTTGGCACAGTGTCTCCCTCTGGTGTAAAACACGAAATAAAATCCATTCTGACGTGCAGGCTGGGAGGTGACCCTTTTGTTTGAGATGCAGTAGAGGCTCTGCGGTGTCCTGGGAGCTTTTAGGCTTTTCTTGCACTGGGGAAGAGGGAGCTGAGGGATGAGGCTAGAGGAATTTACCTGAGATCTCAGTGTTTACTGGGGTCAGTCTTTTCTTTGGGAGTATGATGGAGTATGATGTCCTGGGAAATGAAGAAGTTACAAATCAGGGAAACAGCCATTTATTTAGTGGTCAATCCCAGAGCAGTAGCAACCCTCTCTTACTGCTTTTCCTAATATGAATGGTGTTATTTTATCTGAACAAACTGGAAATACATGCAAGTTTCCAGTTATTGAACTGTTGCATGCTGATCTGCCCAGTAGCAGTGGTATTGGTGAGATCTGATATCAAATATCTACCAGACCAAGATGACTTAACTGCTGTTAAGGAGCTTCCCTTTTTACACTTTTTCTCTTCCCTCTCCTCCCTCCCTCCCTCCCTCCCTCCCTTCCTTCCTTCCTTCCTTCCTTCCTTCCTTCCTTCCTTCCTTCCTTCCTTCCTTCCTTCCTTCCTTCCTTCCTTCCTTCCTTCCTTCCTTCCT
>NW_020455502.1:23520-30199 GCF_003342845.1 Nothoprocta perdicaria
TTCCTTCCTTCCTTCCTTCTCTCTTTCTTTTCTTCCTTTCTTCTACAAGCAAACTTAGTCACCTAGTTTTCTCTTCCTTGCTTTCCTTTGATCCTTTTTGTCCAGGAAGAAGTAGCAGCAAATTACAGGCAGCACAAAGCAAGGCTAAAACATTTGCTTTACTTGTCTTGAATAGAAGTACACAATGTTATTATTCTAATACTGTGACCCTGTGCCCCGTGCTCTGGGTGTCCCTGCTGGAGCAGGGGATTGGACTAGAGGATCTCCAGGGGGTCCCCTCCAACCATAACCGTTCTGTGATTCTGGGATATACAGAATAAATATACATTAATTTAAATTAGTTTTCAAAAAAAGTCACGCAACTGCTTTGTGACTCAGTTGGTTCAGGATCACTGTGTTCATTGCAGAAATCACATACAAGCCACAGTTGCCACGCACGGCTTATTAAAGTGTTCCCTTTTCTGACATGTTTGTTACTGTAAAGTTCCTATATATGACCTAAATAGTAGATTTGCAATAGCCATATTATATTACTAGGCATTTTCATCATTAGTTGCAAGAATAAGAAAACTGAATTTTGCTTAACAAGAATCAATTAGAAGAATGAAGAAGATAAGCCGTTAAGCACAAGCCAGATGATGCTGAAGTCAAGTGAACCCACTAGGCATTAGACAGCTGCATTGCGGCTCTGGGCTTGCTTGATTTTTCTTCTCCTAATCCCATCCAAGATGTTCCTTAGCCATTTAAAATGAACTTTTTGTTTGTGTGCTGAGAAGAAGTGCAGCAGTGATGGCCTCGGACGTGGATTCATTTTTTCACTGAGACACATTCCTTTCTCTTTGCCTGCATCCCTGGGCTCGGGTCCAAAAACAATTGGGTTGTGTTTATGTTGTGTCCTCCTTTGCCTCAGCCTTCTTTAGGGTCCTGTCATGCTCAGCCCTCACACTATGTCACATTCATTATGGTGACTCCTTTATTCCCCTCTGCCCAGACTTCGTCGTGAGAACTGTGCCACATTGCTTTGTGCTGAGCACATTTAACATATTTTGTTAAAAAAAGGACAGACGAGCAGTTCCAGAGATGCCATGAGATCAAAATGTCTTCATCGGCCAAAATTCTTCATGTTTTGGGTAATTTTAGCTTCAGCTTGATTTTCTAAGAATGGTCAAGTTCTGTCAATCAGAATCTCTGACAGATCTAAAGCATCAAATGCTGGACTGTCATCTGAGACTGTTGTTTATGGTTGTTTCGTTCCATTTTCCATTCATTCAGCTTGGTGTTACAGTCCTTTGGTTGAGTGTTCTTCATCTTAAGCCAGTGGTTTGTCACACTCAGCATGAAATATACGTAGATATTGCAGGATCTTTTTGCTGGTCCTGCAGTTTAGTGGATAGAAATCTATGGGCGATTCCACTCTCAGGTACCCTTGAAAACATTCTTAGACAGTTTATCCTCACTTTGGGAGATAATTTCTGACAACAGTGTGCAAAATTTTCTAATCAACAGGCTAGGATATGGATTTGTGCTGATGTATCTTGTTGCAAAAAATACGATCATTTTCATAAAAGCTGATTTTTTTTATGATGCAATTTAATTTTTTACTACTGTGAAAACTAAATGTTTTATACATGCAAAACTGGTGAAAACAAAACTGGCAGAGAGGTCTCAGAAGAAATGTATATAATTTGCACAGCCCTAGAAGAGAGCAAGAGAATAATTATGTGCTGGTGATTAACTTAATTGTTTGATCCTTTCCTCAGCTTTCCCATTCACTCCCCTTTCCCATTCCCTTCCTTTCCCTTTTGATCAAATAAAAAATTAAAACACATTAAAACACACATTAAAATCTAAGTCTCTCTAGAGCATAGAATCACATTTTGCCATTAAATCATGAAAACCAATGATATGTTGAAGGGATAAGGGGATCTCCCTGATTTCTCATGGATTTCCCCCCAGTGTTTTGAGGCTGCAAGTATCCTTTCCACAGCAGACATGTATCGATTTCTTTAATTTCCTCTAAGTGAAAAATATTGTTGATCTGATCTCAGTAAATAGCGAGAAAAGAATTCCTCTGTGAAGGTTGCCCATAAACACGTTGTCCTCCACGTCTTCCATCAGGCAGCACGAGCAGTGCATTATCCTATCTACATCTTCTGTACGTTTTGTCAGCAACACATAAACACTGCCAGATGCAACTTAATGAACTAATTCTTTTCTTTATTAGTTAGGAAGGGAAAGTATTTCCTGCAGCCTCTTGCTGGTGATATATCTCCAAACACAGGAGTGGTGTGAGTATTTTGGGGTAGGGAACATCAGCAGTTCAAGTATCAATGTTTACTGCGTCAGTCTTTGCTGCTAGGGCTAGACCCCAGGATCTACAGAGCAACAGGGCCTCAGGCCACTGAAAGTTAATCCTGGGCACCAACCTACATAAGCTGCTGGGTAATATTCTCTTGTGGAGCACCAGGTTGGAAGGAGCTTGTCTTACTGGCTACCAACTTCTTTTAAATACGGCGCTTAAACCATTTTTGATGATGATAATGAAGATGAAAAGGGACAGAATTGGACCATCCTTCTGTGCTTCCAGTGGAAGGTCCTGCCAGACCTCCTGGCAACCTCAGCATGTGTTTGTCAGGTGAAACATCAGTCACAGAGCCGGGAGGGTTCAGACGCAGGGTAGGAAATAGCAGCAATTTCCTATCTCCTAGACATATCCTTTACCCAGGAGTTTATATACACCTGTGAAGGCCAGTTTGTAGCAAGTGTTACTTGATTTAAACGCAAGCAATATCCAGGAGTTAACCATAACACCCTTTTATGCATAAGCAGCGTGCAGAGCCCTCTGCATCTCGGCATACACAAGTGCACACGTTTTTGTTATTTCCATGTGTGTGGAGTAGCACAATTTGCCAGGAAATTCCCAGCTGAGAAATGACTTCAGGCCTCAGATCATTCTTCTGATCTTTCCTCTTCTCATGAATTTTAAACCTGCAGGAGATGCATTCTGATACAGCCGAGGGCACAGAAGTAATTACAGGTTTTCTTTGCTTTGGACAGACTTATTTCTCTGGAGGTTGCGCTCCTTAACGTGCAGTGTAGGAACCGCCTGAGAAAAAGCAGGTGTCAGAAATGGTTTTGCAGCCACTTCTGCAGTGAACAGAGCAGTGGAGCCTTCTGGGCTCCCGACCTCTGCTAGAGCCATAAGGGTTCTGCTGTACAAGACCAGGGTGTAAGGCATTTAGCATTTACAATCATTCTTTTCATGCAACTAAGTCCAGGCATTGCAGATTCTGCTCAAGTGTTTTAGGAGAGCTGTTGTTTCAACCCACTCTGATTCTGTAGCAGAATAAAATAATTTTTTTTTTTCGTTTTCATTTTACATAGTTTACATTTTACTCTCTGTTGACAGCCAGCTTCTCTCTTTTTTTAAAATTTATTTTTTGGTAGTGAGGCAAATACTAGATTTCTGCCCTGATTCTCTATCCAGTTTTGGTCTTGTAGTGATCAAAAAAAGAAAAAAAAATGGGCCATTCCAGAGAACCTTGCATATTTTTCATCCTGTGAGATAGTTGTTCTAAAACCCAGGATGATGTATTTTACACATAAATAGCTCTGTTTTAATCAACGATTAAGATGATCCTCAAGTGCACTTCGGACAATGCTATACATACATACATACATACATACATACATACGAAGACTTAATGCAGCTTTTTTTGAGAGCCATGGGAACATCCCTTGAAAAAGTAATTTAGGATCCTTTTGACTCATTCATGGGTAATATTTCCATTACAATATATAGAAGAAAGAGCCTTGATAGAAAATACGCCTTCCCTGAGGTAACTATCTCAGTTACCTCACAAGGTAACTGTCTCAGTTACCTCACATATCTTATAAATAAATAGAAAATGCTGGAAAGTAGTTTTTACTTGTTTGGTAGTTGAGTGGGCATTTTAAAGGAGAGGACTTTCCTGCCAGAAGCATTTGCTGGGAACACAAGTGAATGGGCAAGTGAATGGGCAGAAGGGGAGCTGATTTTAAGGATGAATTTCTCTTTTCCTTAGGAAGAAAACTCCAGCCCTTCAACCTCAACCCGCTTCTCCTGCTATGGGGTGCTGGATAGTATCTATCTATCTACGAGGCAGTGCTTACTGCCTCTTGAGAGGTTTAACACAGCAGCTCCCACTTACATCAAACTCCAGAGCATTTCCCTTCCAACCTTAAATATTCTGTGAATCTGTGAATCTGCCTTTGCTGTTCATCAAATCTACACAGCAGCCCTAGAGCTGCAGGGGAGAGGTGGCAAAAAAGTCCCGGTGTCATTAACATTGGTTGCTTTTTTTTTTGATGGAAATAGCACTGGATCCCAGGGGAGAGCCACGGTGGTGCCTTGGCCACGAGGCCTGCCCTTGCAGCGTGCTTGGAGCACTCCTTGATTAAATGGCAGAGGAGCTGCACGGAGTGGAAGTGGGGGCATATCAAGGCAATTCAAAGCCTTTCTTTTTCTGATGCTCTGGGGCCGTGGTGCTGCTGGCAATTTTATTCCTCTAATGCACTTCGCTTCTTAAGCAGGATGCACATTACATTAAATAGCAGACTCCTTAAAATTACCTTGTGAAATAGTTTCATATAAGTATACTCATGAGTAATGTATATTGTCCTCTGCATGTGGAACACTGCTGGCATTAAACTTGCTCTGTGGCACTGCAAGAACTATAAAGGGATGATGATTTTCTGAAGTTTTCCTTTCATCTAAAAGCTCCTATGAATTCACAGTGCATCTCCTTATTAAAAAAAAAAAATTACATACTTCATTCAGCGAGCCTTAGCCCTAGGAAGAAGGACATCAGATACAACTATTATTAGAACATTTATTATTACTTAAGAAGCAGGAGTAGCACAGTCCTATTGTAAATTATGCATGGGAATTTAAAAAATTCCTAGGTGACTAGGGGGTACGGATCCAATTAAGAATCCAAACTGTTGAGGTGGCTTGAGTATCTCCTCATAAATGAAGTACAGAAAAGAGTGATGAACTTGTGGTTAAGATCATGAAATAAGCTGCAGGAGACTTTGAAATTTCTGGCTCTACCGTAAGGTGTCATGTTTGATTTCGGATAAGCCTTTTTTTCTATGCTTCAAATTCCACATCTCTAAAGTGAGGGTAATGTTGTAGAAAGAGGTAATGATAAATTGTTTTTTAAAAACAGTTCCTGTGCTGAATATGATAGAAAAAAAAATATTAGAGGCTCTAACAGAAAGTACAGTGCAATAATATCTCATTATCTCTCTTTTAAAAATAAGTCTTGACATAATGCTGCTGTATGTTGGCTTTAATTTAATTTTTCAAAAATCTCTTTGGCACATGGCGAATGCTTGATTGCCAAGAACAATCAATTTATCGAGAAGTGAATGGCTTCCAGAACTGTGAATATTAAATGCTGTGTCTTAAACTTTTTCTGTAAAAACATATTGGTAGTTATGAATGCATGAATTCTGACGGCTGCAACCATTCCTTCAAATAATTACTTAGTAATGTAAAACTCCTCCATATTATTTCTTTTACTCCTTAAAGGCCAAATCCAGTTCTCATTAGTGGGAATGTTAGTGCAAGTATTTCCAGTAACTTAGGTGGAGGTCACTGAGAACCCCAAAATTCAGAGATTTTTTAAATTGCAAACGTGAAATCACAGATTGTACTTAGCTCTTTGGTAAAAATTGATAAAATGTGTGAAACTTGCAGGAGTCCTTACGGGCCAGATCCTCACAATTACCTGGCCATTCTGCTTTGCTCCTTGTGGTGGCATTAATACATCTTACTGTTTTTGAGAATTTGGATTTAATTGATTCATCTGAAGCCCCCATTTGCAAGTCAAGCTTCTCTTTTCCAAGGTGTCTAATCATGGGAATAAGAATTCACTGGGTTTTTCTTTAAGAGAGAGTCTGGAGGCCCTTTTGAAAATACCCTTAGGCACGCATCAGCACATTAGGCAACTTAAGCCTTTAGAAACTGGCCACAAGTGACTTCAAAACTGGGATTGACCCAGATGCTCAAAGTTGCTGAGCTGACCCACTCCTGCTGATGTCAACAGGACCTAGGTGGCTCAGTGCAGTTGCAGACGTGGCCTTGGGGATGTCAGTGCTTTATGGGACGGAGTCTGCATCAGTGTTCCTGTGCGTCAACGTCTCCTCGGGATCTTGCCCTAGGAACCTACATGCTTCCTTCCATTGGTTTTCAATGGATCCTTGTGGGCCAAGTTCTAAGCTGTATGCAATTTCCATTAGTGGAAATCTAGTGGGAAGATAGTGCCAAAGCACATCTGCAACCTTTATCTAGTAGTCGTTTTATTTCAAGTTGTACGGCAGTCTGTCTCAGACAAATGAGCTATTCAGATACAACTTACGTACGCAAGGTGTTGCAAGCGTGGACACAAGTTCTACATGAGTTCCTTTGCTTTGCCAGGGATGTTAACCCCTAAAAAGGTGAATACTGCCTTGACTCACCTTAAGCTAATTTAGGTCTCTCCCTTATGCCACAGGGCCTTTGAAAGAGAGATTTTAATTCTTCCATGCCCACTCACCTACCTTCCTTCCTTCCTTCCTTCCTTCCTTCCTTCCTTCCTTCCTTCCTTCCTTCCTTCCTTCCTTCCTTCCTTCCTTCCTTCCTTCCTTCCTTCCT
>NW_020455502.1:30879-62862 GCF_003342845.1 Nothoprocta perdicaria
CCTTCCTTCCTTCCTTCCTTCCTTCCTTCCTTCCTTCCTTCCTTCCTTCCTTCCTTCCTTCCTTCCTTCCTTCCTTCCTTCCTTCCTTCCTCCCAGACCTGCAGTGGAGTGACTCTAATGGCAATGTAGCTATTGGGGTAGCTAAGGTCTGGGCTGAGTTCTGGCTCAGCGAGGAAGGCACCATGGCTGTGCTGCAGCATCTGGTGCAACGGCAGCACCACGGGTGCTCTCGCAAGCTAAAACACTCTGTGTCTATGGAATCAAAGATTCCTCCTCAAAAACTAGAAATGCGATCCACGGAGGAAACCATTAGTAAGCCATTAAGGAAAAATATTGGGTGTTCTGAACAAAGATCCTTCTATTTCAGGAACCAAAAAGTCCCTACAAACCACAAGAAAGGAGCCAAAATCAAAAGTCCTAGTAAGAAATAAGGAAATGATACCGCTCCAGAGTTTCTTACTAAGGAAAAAGTTGATGAAAGATGAAATCCTGTCTTGCAAAATATAATAAAAATCCATTTAGAGGGCCCTGATTCCACATACATTTATGCATATGCTTAACTTAATGCACGTGAAGAGTCCCATTGGGTTTAATGGATTTGCAAGTGGGCTTTTAAGCTGCCGGAGTGTGCATGTTTGAACTATGGGGTGCAAGTAATTCCTATTCTTGGAAGAGAGCTAATAAAAGCAGTATCAAAGAATACTCTAGAGAGTCACTGGTACTATGGATGTGAATGAGTGCGTAAAGACTTGTAGGAGAAGGACATGGAAAAGTAAATGATGTGGCACTCCAGTATCTCTATGTAAACTCCATTTATATGTGAAGCCTTTTGTTTCTATTGGCTCTTTGCAAAACCTTGCTTGTTTTAGATAGGTTTTTAAGTGTATTTATTTTGGTTTTAAGGAAAGTAGTTGAAAGAGGGGGAAAAACATAATTACTATTTCTTTTTTGCCTAACATTTTAAGTATACAAAACAAAAACAGTAATTATTTAGTTGGCTAGTCACATGTTTTTTCTGGATCATTATTGCTATCAGTGGACAATAATTTTTTTGTCATGGGTGCTCTGTTTGGAGAGATTTAGTCTAGTTTGGTAGTGATAGGACAGATGGAAAACTCTGAATTACTGAATTACTTCAAAGCACTTCTTGCTTAAAGATTTCCCATCTTATTTCTTAACTCTTTGGAATAGCAAGTGATCCTCAATATGATTTTAATCTATTAAAGTATCTGTTGTTCAGAGAACTTTACACTATATATGCTGTCATAGAAAGTGTTCAGTTGCAGTTGACAATTTTTCCTTGTGTGGTTTGGAGTTTATTGAGCTGTCAGGCCCTGCACGCTATCAGATGAACCAGTAGGTTCTCCCAGGTGGTCCCCGCAGGCCTGGCCCTGCTAGCAAAGGTGCTCCAATGCTCAAGTCTTTTATGATGTCATTCAAATTCTCAAACCATTTGGGGAAATGATGTTTTTAAACGTGAATTCTTCAGAATTAGGACCATTGTAGTGAACTTGATTGCAGTCAGATGTTTTTTGAAAACTCTTGACAAACACAGAGCAGAGCAGGTAGAAGTTGTGGGCCTGAAAATTATGAAGTTAGCAATACAGTAAAATCCCATGACGAGAGGGAAAAATAAATATTATGGGTATGAGAAAGAAAGATACAGCCAAGAAGTGGCACCCTACAGTAGCACAAGCAAATTTTCATCTGTTTCCCTTCACACCAGTCTAGGATTTTTTTTTTTTTAATGTAATCAAGCATGCTAGTTTCCACAGGAAAGTGTGTGTTGGTACTGGGAGTTCAGTAGGAAAGGTGGCTCCAGGAAATCTCTTTCTTAAAAACTGGTCTGCAGTGTGACTGCAATGAAAAGCAGTGTTACAAACTGTTTGGCTAGAAAATGAGTTCACCTCCAGTAAGTAGGAAAAAAATCTCCATTAGAATACAAGGAAAGGATGGAAATTTGGTTGGATCTGGATTCTGGTGGTCTCAGGTGATCCTACAATGCAAGAACGTGAGAACTGTGAAGCTGCCCCATCCCTCAGCGATTAGGGTAGCTTTTCTAGTCTAAGAACAAGAGAACTACCCCAAGGGTCTCTGCACCTCTTATTTCTTATATTGAGGGCTTAAACAGGACCAAAGTAAAGCCCTTATGCTGAATGTCTTATACTGGACTGACCTTCTGTGCTAGAGTGAATTTTGCCCTAAATATCTATTTGGGAATGAGCAGCTTTTATTTCTTCAAGTAAAAACAAAATTGCTTCTGATTTGTTGAAACCCAATAAAAGCATGCAAAACCACCCCGCTCTGTTTGTTTTGGGTTTTGAAGAAAGCCTTCCTCCCAGTTGGGTTCATACTGCAATTCATTTTATGAAGACTTTTTTTCATTTGGGGGAAGAAAGAGGGATGTGGCGGGGGAGATAACCATGCTAATTCAGAGGCAGCTCTTTTCTAAAAAGAGTCGAAAGTTCCTTTTTCCATAATTAGCACAGTTTCTAAACTGCTGACAGGGCTGCGCTGCTGCTTATTATGAATCAAAGCTGGACATGGGCAAAGTTTGGGTGGAATCTTGCCAGGAAGGTTTTGAAGGCAGAACTATATTTTGTGTTCAAATGTTATATTTTTATCTTAATTTTCTGTCTCTTTTGACTGCTATTATGAGATTAAAGTTAGATGGATAAAGTCATTTGAGAAGCTGGGTTGGAGTTAAATTGCCTGAGTCAGTTCAAACGACCAGAAACAAAGCTGCATTCTTACTGGGTTTTAAGGATTACTGTTGATGGGTAAAATGGTCTTTTGTGACATCCGAATTAAGCAATGTTATATGATAGCACTCAGTCTTGCCTCTCCGCATTTGACTAGAGCGCTCATCTTTCCTCCCAGCTGTTCGTGTTTTCACGTTGGCCGTAAGAATCGCCTCTCATAAAAGCAACCTCAGATCGATCCTTCTGGGCATTGCTGTGGTATTGAGATATCTCATAATTTAATCAATGTCATAATAGAGAATGGTGGGTTTTGTAGTCTGTCTGGTTAAACATGATAATAAACAGAAAGGCTGTGACCATATGGAGCTGCTGTCAGTTGGTGTTGGCATACGGTGGCACTGGGGTGACGTATGCATGATTTTTATCTACCCGCTGGTGGTAGCAGTAGCTAATAAACATCTGGCAGTCTTTAAACCTTTGGCCTGTTCTTTACTCTGTGTCTTCACATCAGTCTCCTATAATTTGAAGACTGAGGTAATCTGTTTTTTTTATTCTGTAGTGGCATGTTTCTGTTTTGTCCAGCACTGTTCCTAGCACTGCTCAGGTGCTCAGTCAAAGTTAGGGCTGTTTTTTTTGTACTTTCGTTACCATTTGAATTGTAAGGGTGAAAGCTTTTAGTGCTTGCTCATAAATGAGATGTGTGGGAGTTGTGGATGGGTTAATTGAATGTCTGAGAAAAGGCCTCTTCTGAGGCTGCTTCTCCATGGAGGTGCCTTGTCTTTCCATCATTCAGCAGAAATGTATCTAGTGGCTGAAGATAACAATAATCCTGACCCTTTCGCAACCCAAGAGTAGGCCCAGTTGGTCACGGGGCGGATTCTTAGTGGCAGGAGCTAGTGGGACACATCCTCCCTGTGAAAGGCCATGAGCGGAGCGGGAGGTGAGGCCTGTGGCCTCCTGTGGAGCCAGGACCAGCTGCTCGGCCTTGCCTGTGGGCAGTGGTGGGTGTCCAAGGGAAGAGGCCCCTCATGGCACTGCATATAGGGCAGCCTTGAGTCCCCGCTGTGCCATACTGCCAGGCCCGGCCTCTCTGTGCCTCTGTGAGCCCCAGGCACCAGTTTTTCACTATCACATGTTCATATTTTAGAAAACATGACTAAATTTGAAACTGCACAGTTTCGCATATAAAATACGAAACTGTGCAAGTGAAGGGAGGTAAATTGTTTACCATCATGGTGGAGCAGACAGATGTTCAGCTGGAACTTGGGCCCTGTCTCAGTCTTAAGCTTAGACCACTTGATTTCCATGTAGTAGAAACATGTGCTTTAGCATCCTTTTTATGGATAGCCAAAGGCAAAAGCGCTTCCAGCACCATATGGACAAAACCAGAACTGCACTGACCAAAACTGAAATCCTGGTGTTCTTGCAGTCAGCACAAGCTTTGAACCACTGACATGGCTGATGCTGATGTCTGAGCCCAAAAGATGTCCTGTTGTGTGAAGTGCACCGAGGAAACAGCCCTTGCTGAGAAAGTGGGAACAAAGCGGCTCATTAGGGTGGCTTTTACTGTTTGTTTCTTTCCATAATTATCTTTTCACTTAGTTTGTATTTTTCTATTTTGGCTCCATGTTTTCATTCTCCCCTTCATTAGTTTTGATAACCTTTTCTGTCATTCTCTCCTTCTGTGTAAATTGGGGAAGTAATAAATCATTGATGCCTTGACATTTCGGTCCAGGCGACGCATGTTTTCTTCCTGTGCGCCCTCTGAGCTGCTGAGGACATGTCACAAGGCGTTACTAGCAGTGGTTGGGCTGGGCAAGTCTTCGGAGCTATGTCCCCTTTGGGTTATGCACAGCACTGCCTCTCCGTGCTCCTAATAGCCCTTTAGTAGGTCATCTGTCTGAAACCTGGGAGAACTGTGTTCTTGGCTGTCCGTAGAATGAAAGAATTTATTTGGTCTGTGTAACACAGAGACAACTTAACGGGAATGTTCTCTGAGAAGGTTTTATTTCACTGTAAATCTTGCCAAATGAAATACAGTCCTGTACAGTTGGGCAGTGCATCAACAGCAATGTAGTTCAAACAATGAAGATAATTTCTTTAATGTTTTGAGGCTGCCTCTACTGAACTGTTCTGGGTGAAGGGTAAAGATCCTAATGGGAACAATTTATCCATATGAATCCCAAATCTTTGCTGAAGCTGTTGCTAAGCATTGCAAACTGCCATCTTTCATCTTCTCTCAGATCATAAAATAAACATTTTTTTTTCTTTATCAGTATCTCAGAGATTTCAGTGGGGACATCTTGAAGTGGAAACATTTGCAGGGATTAGGAGGCAATTTGCACTTCCTAATGTCTAGAAACTGTCCGCGTGAGGTAAAACCCAAGCATAACATCTTCTCCACCGTTTGATGGGAACCCTTTTCTTAGTGACCTTTATGCTCCTAATGAGAAAAGAAAAAGCCAAAATCTTCTTCCTAGTTTTTCTTTTATTACACAGCCTCCCAGGGGCAACTGGCAGTAAGTGCCAGGCAGATTTCTGCCTCAAAGAAATTAGTTAGATGAGTGCAGTACGAAAATAATGCTGTTACAGATCTGCCTGTGCATTTTTTTGCGTGAAGTATCTTCGCCTACAGACACTGGAAAGTCAGTAACAACCACCAACAGGAACAGGATAGATGATAAAAAAAATGAGTTTAGAGGTGTCCTCCAGCATGGCAGACGATCAAGCTTTACTAAGTCTGGTTCTAGCTGGGTATGAGATATCAAGCCCAATTGCAACTGTTTGTGGTACTTGTTTTTGTTCCTTGTAACAGGTAGCACGAAAGCCTCACAGTCTACAGTATTTTCTTGGTAACTACACTGGGGCCTTACATTCTGTGCTTGGTTTACAGGATTGCTCTGGGAACAGTGAATGTCACTTGACTAGAGCGAACTGAAATTAGGAATGTCTGCAGTATAATAAATAGTGGTATTTGGAAGCATATTGTAAACCTGATGTGAGACAAAAATTTGAGATCTCAGACTCGCGTATGTGTGATGTAGATTTTGACAAAATTTTGATTTGGAAATGTCAAAGTACATTCTGATTTTTTTTTTTTTTTATGGAAACATGTCACTGGAAAAACACTGAAATTATAGTTTGTTGATCCAAAGGCTTTCTGTCAGCTCAGTACTGTACAGCTCTTGCTTGTAAGGCAGCTTGTCAGAGAGCTAACACTTTTCCTGTCTTCAAGCCAGTCTCCCCGGAGGAACACAATTTCCACGTTGCAGCAGCAGTGTGGGCCAAGCTGAATTTCTGCAGCAAAGATAAGACACTGTCTTTGTAGGAACATGCCCTTGGCACTGGTAAGACTCAGAGGGCAACATCACCACGGCCAACTTCTACAGCGACTGTGCAAGAGCACATTAATGGAGCCGGGAAAGCGCATTTCCATGGCATTTCCGAGTGATTCCAAGCAAGACATTGAAGTTGCGTTTCAGTGCTGTAGAACTGAGTTGTAACAACAACAACATTTTCTTTCCATTTCATTCTGGCATATTTTTATAAATCATCAAAGTTGAAGTGTTCCGTGGAAGCTTTAAACTTTGCAGAAAGTGTCTTCCAGTGGGAAGTCGTTGGGATAGAGCGGTTCCAACTGAAATGATTTTGGGCATATCCCGAATTCTGCATCTCACTAGTAAGATAATGATAAAAATAGTACTTTTGTAACATATAAGCTATCTCCTGCATGAATTGTTCAATAAAAACTTCAGTTTTATTTACATTTTTGAACCTTGGCTCATGGCTTCGCACCTCCTCTGCTACAATTGATCTGATTTTTCTTCCTGGAAGAACTGAAACCTAAAATGATACATGTGGAAGTTGCTCAGTATTCCATTAATATTCACAGATTACAAGAAAATTAAAGAGCAATACAGTAGTGATAAATTATCCCAAGAATGAGTAAAACTTATCAGCATAGTCAGGGAAAATGAAGGACATAAATATGACAGTTCACATTGGGGAAAAAATTATTATTTACTCGTTTTCCATCAGGGTCAGGGTATTGCGGGAAAAACAGAAATTCACATGCTTAGAAAGAGGAAAGACATAGTTTGTAGAGTCTGAGAAATATTTTTGACAGCATGAATTTTTACGCTCTTCTTCCTAAAATGGGTTTTAAGTGAGACATAAGGAGTACACAAATCTTGTGCCAGCACTCTGAACAGGGGTGAATTTAATCCACTATGAATAAGAGCCTTTTACTTATTTTGTTTATTTTCTGCAGTCACTTTGCCCGGTTCCTAGCAGCGTTTTCAAACAACAACTTTTAGGCCAAATAATTAGGGCAGTTTTTATAGCAAAGTTGATAGGTTACTTGACTCTATATCAAAATATTGTTTTTATGGATTTCTCAAATGTTAAGAAATCCACTGTAGCTTTTCTTATATGTCACAGTTCAGAACAAGTGCTAAATGTTTATGTAAACCATATGAAAAAATATTTTTTAATGATTGGTATATAACTGGATTTTTTCTTCTCCATCAGCTGTGTAGTTTGTGGTGTAGCACCCGATAATTACTGACATTATTTATTTTATGAGAGCATGTTATAAGTGTGATATCCTGTTTGTTGCAACATGCAGCTCTAGATTTTGCCACTGTTTCACCTTTAACTGTATTTGTGCACCATCAGTATAGTGAACTGTTAATGAAATTATTTCCATCACTTGAACATCTTAAGTCTTATTTTTTCTAAGTCAGTGGGTGTAATCTAGTTTCTTTTTAATGTAACAGCCTCTATAAATAGTATTAGCATGACTAAACATTTTAATACTAGCATTTTAAATGATTTCTTACTAATATTGTCAGTGAGAAAATCTGTATTGTTTGAAGGTAATTTGATTTGTCATTCACATTTTGTTTTTAATCTAGAGTAAGTAAGCAATTGCACTAAAAAGGACCTGGGAGATAACTTTGGATTTATTTGTGTGATTTGAAACTGTTCATTATTATCATCAAGAGAAATATAATTTCCTTTATTTTCCACATAGTATACTTGATGTTTCTGATTATATTATGTGACAACATTATGTGAAAACAAGTATGTTCTCACATATTTATCTTTTGTACGTTGCTTGTATTTACCCAGACAACCACTGTTTCTAGCTATTTCTCTTTGCGTGTCTGTGGGTATTGGTGCATTTGCAATTTTGTCTTTTTTTAAAATATAATTTATTGGTTGACAAGCTATTATAAAGATAGATATAAAAGCTGCTTTGGTCCAAAGATATCTTGGGCTGGAATCTTGCAAGATACTTTTAGATGTGAATACCACAAATATCTGAAATGTACTCTTTGTTTTTGTTTTGTCATCAGATCTTTATTAATAATTTAGTCAGTATTAACTCTTTTGTAGATACCTAAAGTCAGATTCAGACATTGTTTCACTATATATCATTTATGTAGATCTCAAAAAAAATTATCTCTTCAAACAATATTGAAATGGTGCTGTGGTGTACATGCACAGGAGGTTTTACTGTTAACTCTGAAAATCAGGTATCTTTAGTTGAATTCAGTTTAAAATGTACTTTAAACAAGAGACTGAAGTATGCAACTGTTTTCAAATATGGAAAAGCATCTTGACTGTATGGAAGTTAGAGATCCTGATGTAAATGTTTTATCTGCGCAATGGTAAACTCTACCAGGAGTGGTTTTTTCAAAGCCTTTTATTTATTTATTTAATTTTTTAAAAATGCTTTTGAGGATACCCTCTGTTAAAATCAGCACTTAGTGCTGTTTGTCAGGGGGACTGTATTTGGGAGGGCATTTGGTGGCAGGAGATAACTCCCAGCTTTGGGGCAACTTTGAATCTGCCTCACTGCAAAAAGCAATATAAATCTCTCTTTCTTGCCTTCCTCCTGTGCTTTACAAACAACACGTAAGGTGTCAGTAGACAGGTATGAAACACACACTCGTCCTGTGGCTCTTTCAGGGCAGTTGCAAGGGCCTGAAGAAGAACACGAGCCTCAGACATTGGGCTGTCTCACGCAGATAATGAATAAGGGCGGTTGTGGTCATTCTGTGGGTGCTTTCTCAAGTGTTTTTATGCTTTCAGAGGAAACTGTGCAGTGCCCAATGTGTAACAGTGCCGGTGAGTGCCCGTGTCCATGATGCAGGTGATTGATACAACCAAATTGGGAGCCTCTGTTGTCAGTGAACAGTCCCAAGGATGTAAATCTCTCTCTCCCTCCTTGCCTTGCCTCTCCCATGTGTTTTGAAATACTGGAAATGGTCTCTCCAAGGAGAGTGGAATTGCACAGCGCTTTCTCCTTCCAGAAAGCATGGGCTCCAAATGGCCAACATTGAAAGGATTAGTAGGGCACTGAAACTGTCACAGAAGATGGCACAAACTCATCTAGTGACCCTTCTGCTGATGCCTCTCGGTTCCCCATAGGAGCAGTCGAGAACCTCGTGCAGGTTTTCTGGTGAGCTCCACAGGCTGGTGGGAATGGGGCCTCCTCCATGCAGGTAACTCCCTGCCAAGGGAGGACCCGGGACCACGCACTGGGGGGGCTGGTTCCTTCCAGCTGAGAGGGGAGCCCCCGCGCGCGGCCCGGCAGCGTGACTTGGCTGCAGCATCACTCCGATTACACATCCCTTTTTCACACGCTTCAGTACGAGTGTGGCCGAGCTCCAAGTGAAGCATCTGCAGCGGCGCTGTCGGTGTGCGGCGCGGCCCGGCCTTGCGGGACTATCAGGGCGCCACGTCCTGCCTTGCCCTGCGCTCGAGGGGCAGAAGATCCCTTGGAGAGGGTCTCCTTCCCCCACCGCAGGCCTCACCCGGCGGCCCAGCTCACCTGGGCTCGCTGAGGGACACAAATGCCAGCCGAGAGCGGCACAAATCCCAGTCGAGATCAGGCAAACCGAAGCAGGTGGCTGGTGTCAGCCTGGCTTCCTTTCTGACATATCTTCATTTGTTGCAGCTTTCTTTTTGCCTCTGCTTGCACTGGCGCTGACATCTGCAGTCGGGATGCATTGTAGATGATTTGGTTGCTTGGTTGGTGGTTGCTTTTTCCTCTGTGGGATCTCATCAAGATACTGAGTACCCAACAGTTGCCCTTCAGAACTCAGTGTTTGCCTTTGAAGCTATGAAAACTGTATTCAGCCCCATGTATCTCCACTTCTATGGACAAGAGGAAGGAGATGGAATATCTTTTATTACACCAGCCGATGCAGTTTCAAGAAAAAGAAAGCTGTCAGGTCATTGTCAAGGAACAGCTTGTTCACTACCTGCCCGATGTACGTTAAAAGTAGGACGTGCGTGTGTACAAGCCAGGAAAATCTCTGAGCTGCTCACTGTTTTTCAGCAGATCAGCATAGAAATGTAGTTTCACCCAAACTGCCCAATTTCAGCAGATGTCAGCTGTGATCATTAAAAAATTTTTTAAAAAAAAAGACTTAAAAAGACTTTCCTTTCACCTTCTACAAAGCTGCCACCAAAGCCTGGAGTCTACAGGACAGTAACCAGCTTTCTAATGTCTGCTCTAAAGTTGCACGCATTGTTTTGCGTAAAGGAAGAGGGATGTGTATATGGAGATGTAGGAACACCATGTTTATGGTGGCCATCTTTCACATTTAGGAAAAAAAAAACCCAGCTCCCTCAGGCATCTGAGCAGATTGCTCTCACCATCAGTCATATAACTGCTACCAAACCGTGCGGTGGCAGCCAGACCTTTGGCAGCATTAACCATGCTGGAGTGCTCAGAAGTAGCTTTGGAATCGGAGTAACCCTTCCCTGACTCAAGTCTGCCCTCCGTGGGGCTCCAAGCAGGAGGTGCGTGTTGTTCCCGTCTTGTCTTTCTCCTTATCATCCCAGATCCAGATGAATAGCCACTCAGGATAGTCTAGAGCAGAAAATATGTGGAGCTCCTCTCTTTACTGAGAGGAGCTTTGGAGGTGCTTTACTGAGGTGCTTTGGAGAAGTATTTTAGTACTGCCAGGTCTGCCTATATTATATAACTGCTTCCTTCTCTTACTGCTGGAAAACAGAGGCTGTCTTTGAGTTCGGAATGATTGGCACTATAGGTGTTATTTCCCCCTGAGGAATATGCTGAATGTATGCTTAGCTCTCAGGCTCTCTCCTTTACATTTAGATTTGCTCTCTGTTTTTTTATAGATTGCTGCTTTTTCGAAACAGAGGTTTGCTGACTCAATAGAGGATGTGAATACTTGGGACTCCAGGCAGGGTCAAAATCTGGGTCACACTTTCTCCAAGCTGGAATTTGGGTACCACAGTCAAATGGTCATCAGCAGTTCACGTCTTTTAGGGAAAGATTTAGTATTAATTCAAAAATTCCTAATGATTCCATGATGGAATCATGGAATGATGGAAAAAACACCACCACCTCTGGTTGTGGTACCATTCGACTGGTTAGTTATTCTGGTAGTTAAAACTGTGCACCTAATTTCTGGTGCCATAATCTATGGGGCTCCAACTTTCCGGCATCCTGCACCTTCTTATTCTTTCCGCAGTGCTGCTGGCTGCAGCAGAGCTTTGCTGCCATTTGCAGCATCCCCTCTTACTTGACTGACATACTGAGAAGTCTGGCCCAAGGAGAAGGATTTTTTCATGTACATGTGAGTTAATCTGATCTCAGCATCCCTGTAAGAGGTGGAGAGGTCTCTATTTTATGTCAAAAAAAGCAAAATAAAGCAACCTATCCAAAGTATCCATTATTTCGGGAGCGATATAAATCATAATGTTAAGAAAGGAAATATACTTTGTTCATTATGTGCTGTTCATTATATACTGGGAATAGCACTTTGGTGATCTAGAGCTTAACACTGGGAAAAAAATGGCCTATTTCTGAGATTTATTTTACTTTGATCTCTATTTCCTAGGGACTCTGCACAGCTTCTGTGTCATAAAAGCTGCTTTCCCTATTTGACCTTCTTAGTGGAAGTCATATAGCTGGCTTTCTCCTCGTGTTTGCATAGCCCGAAGTGTCTCTCTTTCCTGCACTTTTTGTTAGGTAATCCTTGACTACTTTTACTCTTAAATAAACACCACCCAAATATCTATCCCAAATATCTCCCCAAAGGAATAAGAGATTTTTTTGTCTTCATTCTTCTTCCACAAATTTGGAGTCTCCGTTCTGTGTACGGCTCTTGGGCTATGGCTTTTGCCAGAAGGCAGAAGACACTGAATGAGGCTAGGCAAAATCCTGGCTCTTTTAACCTAGCTGGAACATATGCAAGGACCAAATCCATGGTATTTGTTTTGGACTAATTCCTTGAGTTTTAAACTGTGTGTTTCAGACGATACTCCTTCAGACAGTACATTGCTATTTGTGTCTCTGAGACTTGCTGGAGATAACATACATGTCCTTTTTATATTTTGTACTCCACACAGTGTTTCTGTTGTCTTGATGGAAAATAAATTGATGGAAATAAATTTTTCATGTTTTCTTTTTCTGCACATTTTCAAGTGCCTAGTAAGTTCTAGTGTTTCTACAGTGTCTGCATTGGCAAAAAAGATTTTCATGTAGTTTCTATGTCCCTTCCTGTGTAAGTAACATAAACATAGAAGAGAAAAATCTCAGTAATGCAGAAGCAGGTGACCCTACATTACTGTTTGTGCTAATAATGCTTCTGAAAATATGCCAAATAGTCTTTAGCAATGTTTGACCCATTAAAAAAAAAAAAAAAAAAAGCATGAGAGAGATTTGGACATATGTATGCTTTTGCAAAAATACAAACATCCTGAATGAGATAACCAAGGAGGGTCATTTTGCAGTTCTGCTGGAAACTCTTGAGACGAAAGGCAGCAGTTTTGAACGCTGCTGCTGCCATGTTTATAGAGACAAAGAATTCCTCTAGAGAAAACATGCTGGGCTAGCCCCAAACTGCGGCTCTTCCACTGCGGCTCTTCCACGGAGCTCCCGTGCACAGGCAGGGGGAAGGCGCTCGGGAATGGGGCTATTCCTTTGCCCAGGTAGCGGTCTGGAAACAGTTAGAGGTAGATACGACTACTGTGTAGTAGCTTATGGTTTAAAGAAGGGACAAAATTTCTTCTCCCCTCCTTTTTCAAGCCTGAATTTTTCTATTCTTGCTCTCATGAGCCTGAATAAGCGTGTTACATTCTTTCGCTTATGAAATAACCTATTTCCAAATCAAAGTTCTTTTCTTTTTTTTTTTTTTTTTTTTCCCCTTCTTTTTGGATTCTGTTGCCCAAACTAGGTTGAAATGTTCAGGCCCATTTTATAGCAAAACCACAGTTTTGTAGCTTTTTCCATAGTGAATTACGGATCAGTTTTGCTTTCAAGGATGACAGACATGGACTTGGTTAGATTATTGTATCTGTCTTAACTTGGGTTCCTTATGTTCCACAATAGCAAAAACTGACTTGCCAGATATTTTTATTGGCTTGTCACCTTTACTGTTGTAAAAACATTAAATTGAGAATCTATTAAAACCAGATTTTAAAATGCCTGGAAATCTTAAATATGTATTGCAAAAATATTCATGGGTCACTTTAGTGAATGTCCAATTTTTCATTAAGATTTTCAATTTTCAAATTCAGCTTGCCTAATTTAACAGTTCCTTAGGCACTTTAAATGCTGCCTTCCACTGCTTTGCAAGGGAATGGGTAATTAGGCTGCAATCTGTGAAAACTTTCAGCAAAATTTGCTCCCTGAAATGTCAGGAGAGGAGATTGCAGGAAAAACTGTCCTTGGAGCCAGATCATCGGCAGTGTCCCAGAGAGGGCAACGTGTTCACAGAAAGCAGCCACGAGCCCCCAGTTCTGAATTTTAGAGTGGAAACAACATTGTACAGAACATTAAAATCCTACCCACAGTGTTTGGCTGGAAATGGAAATTATTGAAGCAAAAGTTGAAGGAAGGGCAAAAAGGGCATTTGGGCCTGGATGCTTCCTAAAGTGTTGGTAGACTTTTTGTAATAACTTCAGATAAATTTGCCAAAACATTAGAAACTCACATAGTTTATTAAAACTTAATCTTTGTTTAACATAGGTGAATTGTGATTCACAGTGCTCTGCTGAAAAGCACTTTGTGGCTGGGGATATGATTAAATGGGATATCCTGTTGTAATAACAGAGGTGTTAGCAGTGGCTTTTCTTCCTTCCTGACAGAGCTGTCTCTAGGCCTCCACTGTATTTTTCTGCATATCTATTTGCTGTATTTTTCTGCATATCTATTTACTGTATTAAAGGGATTGGCCATCCTTGACCTGCATTTATCTTTTATTTCTTCATACACGTCTTTAGATTTAACTTTCTTCTTTTGAAATGCCATTTTATAGTTTGGGATTGAAACTGAGAAAGATGTCCCAATAATCATTGCATGACACCAGCTGCATGCACTTCTGCTTGCAGTGCATTTGGGGTCCAAGTTACTGTACATGGAAAAATAATAAAACGTAAAGTTTAAAAAAACATGCGTTCTTGGAGTGACTATAAACTGCACCACTGGCCCTTCTTTATGGCCTTGTTTTCTAATCTTGCTTCTTTAAAAGTACTTCCTCTCCATTTACACATCATGAGTTGAACAGATTCTAGCCCCATGGTTATTCAGCTTTTCCTGCTGTTTCGCATGCAACAAAAATCATGCATATGCATCTAAGAGCTTTCCTCAAAATCTGGCCCTCGCTGAAACATAAACAAGGAGCAGTACAAAGCTATTGAGAATCACTGGTGTGTGTCAGATGCAAAATACGTGTTCCTTGGGAATCCTGTTGAAATACTGGGGCTCATCCATAGTTATCTTGTTCTCTCGTTAAAAATAAAGCACATTTCCCTCAGTTGCTGATTCTTCTGTTTTGTGAAATAATGTGGTGACATGGTGCCATCAACCATTTTGCCTTATGAATATCAAAACTAGACCTGACTTTGGTTTTAGATCTAAGACAGCCATCAGGAATTCACACCTACCTACGAACTGACGCACAGGAGATCAGAGTTTCTATGCACATTTTCCTATTTACTTTTGCTCTGAGGGAGCATTCACTGTGAGTGCTGGAAATACGCTTCTCTAGGCAGGGTCTTTTCTGACTCTGGTTTTATGCTGGTGCCCATCTAATGGGTGTTCAAGCGCGTGTGTTACTCCAGACTGCCGGGCTCCAAGTGTGTGAATCCAACCAAGGCGCCATCCACAGTTCCACTTTCCAGACTCCTTCAGGGAAGGGGCCTTGTCTCCTCATACTTAACACCACCCTTGTTATAAACGGAGAGCCCCAGGTGTGGCCAGGCCTGCCAAGAGCCGTGGGGTGCGGTGAGGGCTGCCCCGGCCTCGTAGGAAGCCTCCGAGGGGTCCTTGGAGTTCCCGTGGCACTTAGATGCTAGACACCACGCTGAGCATCCAGAGCTGCAGCTGAACTAATTTCTGCTCCTCCAATTAGTTTTTCAACTATTAACTAAGGCTCTGAGCTCTGAGATACTTTAAAGTACCCAGCAATTACACGCACTGTGATTTAACACTCATAGTAACTTATTTTATTTAGCAAAGAGACTCTACCTCACTCTATAAAACTCATGTAGCTGAATCTCAAAATAGTGCTCTCAACAAATGATCCTGTAGTCTTTGATATGATCCTTTAGGAAAGAAATTCAAGGGAAGTTTTCAGAGCACTAGGATTTAGTTGCATAGCTCCCACTAATTATTTTGCCAAAAATTGCACTTAAATTAACAAGTGAATGTTTGAAGAATCGTAGATTTCAGCTGTAAAAATAGATGCCTATTAAGAAGAGCATATGTCCCTGTATTTGGAGTGTCTTTTACTCTATATATTAAAAACATTTTTTTTTTCTTTCTGTGCTTTACAGTGTATCTTAGTAAGCAATCTGTTGAAGAGAAGACTATAGCACCATTGTATAAAAAAGAAAATGATTAATAGTAACTGTTCTCTTTCTGACCTGAAATAAAAAAAAAAAAAAAAAAAAACCCAAGTAATGTGAGATGTGATAAAATCAGTAGCCAAGAATTTGGATTTTTTCAAAAATATAATCAGTGACAGAATGTCCCTCAAGTTGCTGAGGTTGTGCCCTTGACAGAGGTTATATGGCAGCTTCCCAAGCTCTACGACCCTAACGCACCCAGCTGCCAAGCGTCACCCGTGTACCCTCGGGCGGCCTTGTCATCTAAACCTCTCCTGGGCCAGAACCATGCTGGTATCAAAAACTTGATGCTGGGGAAACCTTTCTACGTGATGTGAAGCTAATACACCAGAGCAGGTTGCTTCAGTGTTTTGAAGGTAAAGCCTTGGCACAAGGCTGCTTAGTAAAACTGTTGTCCGTTGTGGGAGATGCTCAGTCAATGATCAGGGTCGATAAGGGGACATCTGGAGGGCCCTTTTAGACTGTATTTCTAAGATTTTTGTGTTGGTAAATAGACAAACATCTCACCTGCCTTGATGTTCCTTTTATCATTAGTGTCAGTGGAACCAAATCCACAGCTGGGTTAAGTGGGAAGTTTCCCTGAAGCCCTTAGTATGTACCCAGCTAAGCACTTCAGTTCAGATATAGTTACACACAATCCTGTGGTCCTTAAATGCACAGAGTGACAAGAAGCAAAATTGTCCTTCTAGATGGAGAAGGACACTTTGATCCTTCAGCTGGACAAGCATGTGTGTCCTCTGAGCGGGTTTTGCCACCAGTTGTGTCATCTGCTGAGGCCATCTGAACCGCAGTCGTAGCATAACAGGTATTCCAGATAGCTCCGTGCTGCTCCTGGGCCAATCCTCATGGAGCACGTGTATTCCGGAGGCAGAAAATAAATCAAAGAAATCAAAGAGAGGAAATTAAGAACAAGTTTGCACCTCTGAGCCAAAGTATACTCTAAGGGCTGTAAGGAGCAAGAGTCTGAAGGACAAATATGTGGAAAAAGACTTTGTACTGTCATTCTATAGGCGACTATATTTAAGGAGAGGGATGTGAGCAGAAGGAACAAAATGGCTAAAACACAGCCACAAGTGAAAAAAAAAAACAGTCATTTGGTTGATTGTTAAAGTTCTTTTATTTTTCCAGCTAAATGCATGCAAGCCATTTTCAGAAGAAAACAAAGTTTTTATAGTTTTTATCTACAAATACCTTTTGAAGTGCTTGAATGATATTTTCCTCTAACCTGGTATACATCGGTCACATAAAATATGGGATGTTGATGGCGTTTTCCCCTGTACTTGAATATCTTAAAGAATTCTTAGAGGTCCACGAGTTTGCTTGAACACAAAGAAGCTGTTGTTGTGGGTTTCTCCAGGCATAAATACTCCTTGCTACCTTACTATGTGTTGAAATTTTGGAAAGGACCTTTGGGTGTGCATGCACTGTTACTATTTGTCCAGAGGGAGGTGGTCAAAGGCAGATGGATGTTGCATTAGAAGCGCTTTAACCATTTGATTGTGGTCAGACTGCTTCCTTTGACCCTTTGGATGCCATTGGAGGACAAGGAGGTGCTAATGTCCTGACACTAAAATTAGGATCTGTTGGATAACCAGCATTTAACATGCCTGGCCTTAGACCCTCCCAAAGCTAGATAAAAGGCACATGTGTGCTTCTGCTGTCTTCATCATCTTAATAGCTGCAGCAATTCCTTTTTCTCCATACGGACCAGGTCTTCTGCCTGTCTTGTGAAGTGCTCCCTTGCCACATCCATTAATTTCCCCCACCTCCAGCTCTACTGTGTCTTCTTCTGAAATTAAATAGCTATTCCATGGGCTGGGGCATTGGGGAAACAACTGAGCAGGCTTCAGAAGGAGCAGGCTTCAGATTGCAGCCTCACTGGTTTCTCGATGATCCTCTTCCAGTAAGATGTCAAGCACTTCTTGCAGGAAGGGCAGCTGTCTGGGAAGTAATTCAATAGTTTGCTTTGGGCAAGTTTAGACATGTGTTCAAACATAAGACAAAATGTAGTTCATAATTTGATAGAGACATGCTCCTCTCTGTAACGGATACAACAGACAGATGGGGGAGCACAAGTTTCAAGTGAGACGAGCACGATTAGTTTGTGGAACAGCCTCGCTGCACGACAGCTGCTTGCCAACAGCAGCCAGGCTGCTTGTGCCCTACAGCTGTGCAAATCTATTTTCAAATTTTCAAATTGTTTTAGAGAGACAATAATATTTTGTTTGATCTAGTATGTTTTAAAGGCTTTTTTACTTTCTAGCGTAAAACATCTGGAAAGCTTTAAATGAAGTACTTCCAAAAATCAAGAGTTAAATATTTATTCAGAAAAAAAAAATGTATTGAAGACATCAGCTTTTCAGGACTTTTTTGGCTGAAGTGAATCACTGAAATTGATCACGGGTTGATTAAAAACTAATTTAAGCAGGTCAGTTTGAAAGGAAAACTTTGAAAGGGAACAATATAATGTCTTTACAGAGAAGCAAGACCAAAGAGTCTTTAAGAAATAAAGTAGGAACACTTTATTCATAATAGTTTTCAGACTGAAACAGACTTTTTGTGAACTCTGCTTGCCAAGGCCCAGTCAGAACATTAAACTATCGCAGTTGTGTGGCTTCAAAGTGGATAAAAAATTTAAATTAACTTTCCAATGAAATTGCAATTCCCTGAAATATGACAGCCTATGGTTATGTGTGTGTGTGTGTGTGTGTGTATATATAAAATTGCTCTATACATTTTATGTTACCCAGTGGATAACAACCACACTGGTATTCTGCTGTTTCCCTTGCAAGTGGAAAGTTTATGCTTCCCATCACAGTTCTGTCTTTCTTGGGGAGGCAATTCGCACGTGTACATTATATACTGGCGGTTTTGCACTGCTTCAGAGCCTTCCTGGTCGCAGGGGCTGAGGTAGTATTTCATGCTGGTCCCTTTCTCGCTTTTGTGCCTCAAAGAGCAGTGAACAAAACGGCACAAACCTCAGAGCCAGCGACTGTCTTGGCTCTTCCCGGCTGCCTCCAGCTTCCAGTTTCAAGGCATGCTTAGCAGCCTGGTGGATAGGGATAGGCCCAACGTGGATCTAGGCCCAAAGCGGCATCTGGCCCTTGAGCTCTTACTTAGGACAGTGTGAAGGCCGCTTGTGTGCCTCAGCTTCCCTCAGGATCATTGAAATCATGTGTGTTTTTATCTGTGCCTCATCTTCCCTGAGTAAATGTGAGAAACAAAACTGCAAACACTCGCTTGGCACAGTAATTTTTGCGTGCATCTGGTAAACTTTATGCCCTCACTGATGATGTTTAAAAATACTTATCTTGCACTACCAGCAGGATAAGTATCTGATGACTTTCAGTTTGCCCTTTTAAGAGCTGCTTATTAATACAACTTTGGGCTTAGTATAGATTCTTCAAAAGCAGACAAATGACGGCAACTAAGGGATTTTTTAAAAGGGGAAGGAAAACCAAGTATTGATTTCAACCTGGCCACATGCTAGTTATAGGGTGTGTTTTTAAATAGGTATAATTAAGGGCTTTAGGTGGATTAGAAGCCAGCTTAAGTCATAGGATTTCTGACTGAAGTGTAGTCATGGGCTATGTATAATAATCTGGATTTTTTCCTACACTGATCAGCTGAGGGACAGGAGAAAGGGTCATGATGAAAGTAGTGATCCAGGTCCAAGTCATGACTCATGAATGCCCCTTATAGGGGACATAAGAGCACAGCAGTACTGATCACGGGTTCAAGGCCTACGTGTATGAGTAAAATGCTCATGAAAACAGTACCTACTGCTTAATCTTTTCCCTGAATATTTTAGAAAATTACCACCGTCTCAAAACAGTTTTTGACATAAATAGATGCTAGATGATTAGAAAGCCAATCTACCATCTTGCTTTATCAATTGCATCTGAAGTGCCTGCTCTGTCTGCAACCTTATCTCTTCAGAATCTTTATAACTGTCATCTAACACTTAAAAAGTGTCTCATTTTGTTCTTTCTGATGGCTGAAAGATCATAATCACTCACACTGTTTTAGCTGTGAGGGCTGACTGGTCTCCTTCCATTTTGCAGTTCACATCTCGTTGAGCAGATGGGCAATGGTAAGGGTGATGGTAAAGAATCCCCAGCAAAAACCTAGGATAACACCTCTCATCCCCTGTTACCTGCTGCCTTTTGGAAGACAGGTTGGGTTCTTTTTCTCTGTACAGGGAGAAAACTGTACTCTGTATAGTTTTTTTCTCTGTACTTTTGGTGCTGGTCTCTGACTGTTCATACTCAGTACAAAAGCACACAAAGGAAAAGTGTATTTGAGATTTCCACTGCA
The DNA here is from genome assembly GCF_003342845.1 of Nothoprocta perdicaria. NCBI lineage: Eukaryota > Metazoa > Chordata > Aves > Tinamiformes > Tinamidae > Nothoprocta > Nothoprocta perdicaria. Next base: position 50,796 of record NW_020455502.1, read on the forward strand.
ATTATAGCAGAGCCTTAGGTGCACAGAATCAATAGCTATAGCAAGGTTTCCAATAGGCTTCAGAAGGATATGGGGACTCCTCCTTTTAGGATCAAAACTCAGGAGCATGGGAGAGTGGGAGGTTGGAAGACATCTGAGAATAGAAGTAAAAAAAAACCTCTGGCTTCTCTCAAGCATTGAGGAAAAGAGAAAAATAGCATGTTTATACCCATTTAAAATAATTGAAAAAGCATCTGAGGCGTTCAGATTGTATATCTTTTCCTACTTTCTTAGACTAGTGCTTTCAAAATCACACTCGGAGGTTTAGTTTTGTGCAGCAATTTCAGCTTTATGTAACCCACGGCTATTCAAATGCTTTTATTCCATTCACGGATGAGTTTTGAGTTCAACTTGGCTGTCAGTAGAATAAGAAAATCTGAATAAATACATTTTTACAACTGGCCTTGATAACTTTTTAATCAGTTCAGAAGAGCTTCTGCATAAGCCAGATTGGTTTCAAAGAGTTCACAGAAGAGATGCCGTATGGTCTGGCCTGCCAACTTAAGCAAATCTCAGAATGGTCCTAAAGTTTCTACCATTCCCACTAATTTCTGTATTTTCTTTGAACTGATTTACATAAATGAATAATATAAACCGAGCTCCAGAATATTTCAGAGAGGAATATTGAGCAGATGTGGCCATTGAAATCTATGGAAAGATTTTTGTCTGTGGAAAGATTTTTATGGAAATTGGGCTTAGTTCTTAGGTTCCCCAAGACCACTGCAGTCAAGGATGGATTTTTTTCACCTTTCATTGAAATCATTGGGAATGGAGTGCTTGGAGACCTTTGAAATTCTGGCCTTTCAACAGTTTAGCTAGAAGCCTTGTTAAGGAACAAGTAGAGTCTGTGAGATTCAGCTTTCCTCTGTAGCATGAGAATCTCAAAATAATGACCCAGATCTTCAGGTGGCCTAAGCTGAAATCTGAAATGACGATGGATATTCACACCCAGCTGAGGATGCGATCCAAAAGGTATGATGCAAAATTCACTTTAACCCTGTTTCCTGTTGGGTAAGTTCCCTGTTGATTTTTTTTTTTTTAATTGAAACCAACTGCCCTTCATAAAAGGGGAGAAAGTGTGGGATTCTTGAAATCTCATCCCAAAGAAATGCAATGCCCTGGTCCCTGGAGGAGGATGTGGGTGTTTGTGTGTGTCGGATCCTCTGCTTCTCCATGGACGGAGCAGGCCCAGGGACCTGGAGCACTCCTGCCTGTCCTGTCCCCATGACCCTGCTGAGGGTGTAATATAAGAAGGATTCCTATTTTCTTAAATTTAACAAATCACTGGTATATAATATAAGCAACAAATTCTCTCTTGTTGGGGGAAAACTTGCTGGGACTAATTCCACTTACGCCAGGGATAAGGTTGACCCAAGAAAGCACATTCTATCACAATGTTTACTATTTGTAATAAGGTGAGGAGTTACCAAATCATTGTGTAGCAGTTTCCAAGGTAGAAATGTTGAGAATTTTTGGAGCTCACTGCTAATCAAACTCTCAGCGGTCTAGAAATTAATGAAAGAATAATAATAAAAAGTTCTGCAGTCTTGAAAAAGAGCTGTGCAGTCACGTTGTAGAGCCTGCTGCCTGTGTCAGTGCTGAAAAATGCTTCTTCTATGTTGTTCCTAAAGATTTCATCTGGAAAAAAGAAGCTGCTCTTGATATTTACATTCTCAGTAGTTACATTTTTTCCTTGATTTGGAATCTAAATATGATTTGTATTGAAAATTCCAAATATTTATGATGCCGACTAGTAGAATAGCATAAAGGAGAAGAGAGAGTTAGGGTAAAGTACTGGAATATTCACTAGTGTTTTGGAAGATAGTGATCTTAAACTGTGTAATATTTATGAGCAATCAAGAGGCTACATTCTGCTCTCAATTACTCTGGCATAAATCTAGAATTACTCATTGGAAGTTCAAAGTTTTGCTGCAGATTTGCACTCGTATAACGAGGAACAGAGTTCATTGCTGCACGGGTGGGAAAATCAATTTGGCCTAAATATAACTAGCCTGGAACTCAAACTCTAATCACAGGAAAACGAATATATCTATCTTTTCCGGGTCAGATACCAGACTGCTAGTTGTGCGTCTCTTTTTTTTTTTTTTTTTTCTTTTTTTTTTCCTCTTTGTCTCTGGCTAATGTTTTGAGGTCAGCAAACAATCCTGTTCCTTGCAGAAATATCCCATGGCATTGGGCACTGGAAGGCTTCAGCTTGATGTTGTCTTGCAGAAGGGGTGTGCTCAGGTATGGAAGTTGAGGGCGCTCAGGGACCTGCAGGAGAATGGTGGCATCAAGATCCCATGTGGTAAGATATGATGGAAGAGAAAGACCTTTGCTGAATTAAAGTAGCTTTTGGAAGAGACCAGGACCTTTTGGAAGGTTGTCAGAGTGGAGTTTGGAATTCATTGCTAGTCACAGCCCCATTGTTGCTTAGGTGGTTTGTACTACAGAAATTGTAATACTCTGCATCTTTTTTTATTATTATTTTATTTTTTGCGTGTGCGAAAAGAAAACAAATACTGCCTACACATCTTGTTCTTATTCTGGAGAAGATGCGCTTGCTGCATGCAGGGATGGGAAAGGAATGAAAAATAAAAGAATTTCAGTGAGAGCAGAGGAAAGCAATATGGGAATATTGCACGAAATCTAATTATACCTGTGCTAAATGTAGAGAATGAGACTACCAGTGTGGCTCACACTTAGCTGACTGAAATTGCTGGAATTGTGCCATTTTGTGCCAGCCAAAAATCTTTCAGGGTTTGTCAACAAAGGTATGAAGTTGTCAACTGTGATGCTACGTGAGTTTCTAATGAAGCTGTGAATTTGAAGGTGGTGTCCTCTGCTTTTGTCACCATAAAGGTGTGCCACTGCTCACCTCTTCACCAGTGGCTGTTACCTGAATATTCACTGGTTTTAGCCAACAATTAGTATCTGTTTAGCCAGATACTTCAGCTAAATAACCAGTTTGCACTCCCTTCTGGTTTTGATAAAGCTGGGCCTTGTTCATGGCTCATCCTAGGCTTACTGTAGGTGGAACAATATTATTTTGGCTATTTTATTTTTTAATTTGTGCATATTGATGCTGCTTTTATGGTTGCCATATGCTTGTTACATATGTCAGCTCTAAAACCCTCACTGATGGATGAAAGCTGGGAGAGAAGTTTTATCATTTGTCCCCCATCTAACGCTTTTTTTTTTTTGGCATTCAAAGGTAAATCCAATATAATAAATAATCATAGCCTCTTTTCTATGTATGCACATCTGTAAGGTAGTATTCCTTTCTTCCCAGTATGCACAGAAACAGGAAGGAAGCATCTAACATCTGCAGGATTTGAAAGTTATTTTTGACAGCTGCGTGCTATTGAGTGTTCCTTTTTTTTCTTTATTCTTTTGTGGAAGATAAAACAAGCCAGGTGAATTGCTCAAAGGGCATTAATGAGTGTTAGACACGTTAAACGTCCTTATGTGCACATAAAAATCCACACAAAACAACATTACGTATCTGTACACGGGGTGGTGGTGAGAAAATATATTTTGTTCACCTGAAAAGCTGCTATTGTAATACATAGATATCTGTTCGGACGGCACAAGGTATGTACATAGATGCATAGATGTGCATAGATGGGAAGTGTTTGGTAATGAGAAACATCAGTTCATCCTTGACACCTATTGATCAAAAAAGGGGAAGCTTGGAGCTGCAGGCATGCAGCCCCCAGGTCTGCGCAGCCAAAGGGAGCACGTCAGCCTCCAAGGCCACGGCTGTAGGAAACGCTCACATGTGGCCAACAGAGATAGGGGCAGGCGGTTGAGATTTGTGGTGCATGCGTTGGACCTGTTTTTGTTTGAAAGAGAAGGGTGGACACTTACTTACAGCCAGACAGAGCACGGTCGAGCTTTGTCACTCGCTGGAGTGACCAGGCCACAGTGCTTGGTGTCGTGCAGGTGGAGGTGAGCTCGCTCGCTGCCACGGCTCCAGGGCTCACCTCAGCTCTTCACCTAACAACATGAGGCCCTAAAATGGCAGTGCCAAGTCCGAGCAGAGACCCGTCACCCTCAGTGTCCTGATTCCGACCGCTGGCAGTAGAGTATGCACAAAGAAAGTGCGTGAGAACAGGGTTGTGGAGGGTCATGCTTCCCCCCGAGCACATAGCCAGTATCAGAGTGAAGACAATAATTTTCTAAAAACTAATGGCATTTCAAGGCAAATGCCAGATTTGAATGGGAAATGTGGCAGGGAAGATCATGTAATAGTGATCTTTCAGTACTTCGTAGTGAGTGAAGAACTACAGTGTTTGTCCTTACTAGCACTTTCTGTTAAGATACGAAGTTTGCCAGTAGGGGATCTTGCCAGTAGCAAGTTTTGGCCCTGAAATACCATCCAGGACCTCTTGAATTTGTGCAAATCACAAGAAATACAGGAAAGATGCAGCATTTTTATGTGGTTAAGTAACATGAAAACAGTGTGGCTATTGTAGGAAGGCCAACAAAATTAGTTACGATGATTATCTGCCGAGAGAGCAGAACTAGCAGCAGGCGATCAAAACCAGGGCATGGATCATTCACTTGGGCTCACAAGCAGGGAGGAGTAATGGGCAATGAGAGGCAGTGTTTGCACAACAGATCAAGGCACGGGGAAGTGGAGGGGGAGAGCTGGCACAGGAGGTATTACAAATTGGGGGTGATGCAAGGCGGCATTAAACAACTGCAGCCTCAGAGCAAGGAGGTAGCAGACAGTAGACTGTGAGTCAGAAGGGCTCCTGCAGCTGCAGTGCAGCTCACACTTCCTTAAGGTCAAATATCAAAGCTGCAGCTTGAACATCTATCCATCTTTGTTTTCAGGAAGTATTCCTTAAACGTTAATGCAGAGTTCGCTTCTTAAACACCTATTCCTAACCTTTCACTCCTAATCATTTTCATGATTACTAAAAAAAATTGTTCTTTTCTTCACTGCTGCCTCTATAGTTTTTTGGCAGAGCAAGTTTTCTTCATATCTCCCCAACTCTCTGTGCAGTAATTTCCATTGACTGCAGGGGTATCTGCTGGTGATAGTGGAGCTGATTGACTTCAAAGTCTCTCGCTGTTGTTGCCGCTTGGCCAAGAGTCTGCTCATGACTGTAACAGATGTTTTTAAGCTTCTTTATTTTATTTTATTTTTTAACAGACCAATGGGAACCTTATGGAGCAGTTTTTCACTTGAGTCCTGAAGTGAAAACCAGCATAGCTGTGATTTTGAAGCCCTCTATAAGATCCACAGTACTCATAAGAGAAAAGTTGGCAATTCCAGCAGATGGAAACGTAGGTTTGCCACTGTGCCAGCTACCTGATGGCAGATATCCATCAGATTCCTGTTTAGTCTCAGTTTCTTTATGCTAGTGGTTACTTTTTATGGTTCATTAGACAATTTCACAGTGAGTTTATATTGTGAAGAAATTTTGGATGGAAGTGCTGAATAGTTCACACTTGGTATTAAGAATCAGAACAGCTTTGATTAACCCACAAGCTTAGCTAAGTTCCTTCTCATCCAATTAGGACGTATGAACATTTCTTCTGTGTCATAAAATAGTCATTGGGACTTTAGGCTGTATGTGCTTTGGGAGGATTTTGTTCTGGGGAGACTTGTGCTGACAGGTGTAGTGAGGGGAGGGAGTTTGTGGGGACCAAAACCAGATTTGTTGGGGAGAGGAAGACAATTTCCAATTCAGTCAAAATGTCAGACAACATGAAGGCACTTCCATTGATAACAGTAATAGAAGGAGGCTTGGATTTCTATTCCTACCCTTTCTACTGACATTGATATTGGATTGTAAAAACTTAATCATGAAATCCAGAAATGTCTGGTTTTGGGATGTCAGCATTAGGTATTTCTCCAATAACTCTTTCAGGAGCTGAAATGCTCTGAAATGCCCTCAGAAGTGAGGGGAACACGACTTTGGCAATGTAGGAATGTAGTTTCGTACCTGTAATGTATTCTAAGATATTCTGTAATGTATTCTATGATATTTGTTGCCAGGAGGTCAGGGGAGGGGATCCTGCCCCTCTCCTCAGCTCTGGTGAGGCCGCACCTGGAGCACTGGGGGCAGTTCTGGGCTCCCGAGTATAAGAGGGACGTGGAGCTTCTCGAGAGGGTCCAGAGAAGGGCAACCAGGATGATTAAGGGACTGGAGCGTCTATCAAATGAGGAGAAACTGAGCGAGTTGGGCCTGTTCAGCCTGGAGAAGAGAAGGCTGAGAGGGGATCTGATTAACATGTGTAAATTCAATGAAGGGGGAATGTAGGGAAGAAGGGGCCAAGCTCTTCTCAGTGGTGGCCAGTGACAGGACAAGGGGTAATGGGTGCAAGCTGCAACACAGGCAGTTCCATCTCCAGGTGAGGAGGAACTTCTTTCCTATGAGTGTTACAGAGCCCTGGCACAGGCTGCCCAGGGAGGCTGTGGAGTCTCCTTCTCTGGAGATCTTCCCAACCCGCCTGGATGCCGCCCTGTGCCCCGTGCTCTGGGTGTCCCTGCTGGAGCAGGGGTTGGCCTGGATGATCTCGAGAGGTCCCTTCCAACCTTAAACGTTCTGTGATTCTGTGATATTCTAAGGGCATGGAAGAGCTGAGGTCAGCAGCTTGTCGAGCTCCACTGAAGCCTTAGAGTTACAGAATCAGATGGAAAGCAAGTGGAAATAAAAGAGATGGAGGATTCATGTGAGTGGTACTGTGGATTGGGAGAAAGTTTGTAGATGGGGAATTGAGAAAACAAGAAAAGAAGGAAAATACACTTATAAAAGTAATGCTTTGCTTCTTAGGGTAAGTTCAGTTTTTCAGAGCAGCTTATCTGGACTTAGACATCAGAGGGGTTCTTGCTAGCTTCAATAACGGCAGCTTTTGAAAATCTTCAGTATTTGTTATTTGCTTCATTTACTTAGAAAGGAACAAATGGATTATCTGATTCTTTTCTTTTCCTCCTCCACCTCCTGAGGAGGGAAGCTGATGCTTCAATTAAGCTTTAGCAGCTGTTCATATGGTCTAGGCAGTAGGTCAGTATGTAAATACTTACATAGTGTATTGAGTTGCTATTAGGCCTTTCTACTTCTTACAACAGTTTTGTTTACATTTCCCAATCCTATAGTATTTAGACTTGATTCCCTTGAGCTAAACACTTCATGATTAAATGCAATGCACAGCAACAGAGAAATAATTAGTATTTTCAACAGACACAAATGTACAAGCCAAAAAAGCCTTAGTCAGGAAGGAGGGCACTGAGTCCGTGTGTAGACTTGGGAGTTCATTTAGCCTCCTGGTTCTGCTTAGCAATATTTAATATATGCTGTATGCTTCACAGGGAGGTACCGTACTAAGCTGTGCATGACAGGTTTGAAACCACCTGAAGAAAGATGGTGCAAATGTAAGGCATAAATAATAATTATAATGGAGCCGGTCACTTCAGGCAGTTAGCACATTCCGAACTGCAAGCTCCTGGCTGAGCTTTGAAGGGCCAGGCTGGCTCAGAGGATAAAACAATATCCTTATTTGAAAGCTGCCCTCTTTGAAACGCTTCCCCGAGCATGCAGCAAAGCAGAAGGATTTCCTTCTTTAGGAAGCCGGATGCACCTTTTTCGGTGGCTGCAGCGAGGTTTTGCATTATGTATCTTTTGAAATTCCAGACTGTTAAGGAAAACAATAGCATCACATTCTTGCAGAGAGGATCAAACGCTTATTACATAGGTTATCATGAGATGAATAGATTTATCCAGCATCTGTAATAACATAAATAATGGTCAATAGGGTTGTGCTGTGATGGTGAGTTGGAGCTGAACAGTTTGTCTCCTTGTCTGACAGATTATACATCTTCATGGCATCAAACCTGCCCATGGCACGCTTGAATTTTTAGGTCAGCATTCATGTATTAAGAAATTTAAACCTGGCTTACCTGAGTTTATTGAATAAACCCTGATAAAAGCCTCTCAAATACCTTCAGAGCGCTACTTGCCTTCGAAAAAGCACTGTAATTTCTTCCAAGGGCTCTCTGTCCCCAGCTGTTTACAGTGGGAAGAAAACTTTCTGCTCGACCTGAACCAAGTATGTGCAGCAGAGCGGGGCTGCCTCGGCACAGCTCCGAGGTTGGCCTGGCTCCTGGGGAGCTGCAGACACAGCTGTTCCGCCAGCGGGATGAGCGAGGAGGGAAGCGGCTCCGAAGAGGCCTCCGCAGTTTCTGCACCCCCTGACATTTCCTGTTTGACCCTGGCCACATGCGACTGCTTCCTCGTGGAAGATCATAGCGCAGAAGGAGCAAACAAATCTCTTGGCACCGCTTTGGAGGCAGGTGTCCCCTCTCCTGATATTTCCTGTGGTCTGGGAGACCCGGCCAGCTGTCTGTCCGGCTCATGCAAGCAGTTTGTCTGAGGGCTGGGGGTTCAGAAGAGGAGCAGCCCTCAGCCCACTGGCGCTGACATCAGAGGTGATGAAGGGAAGGGAAACTGGTGCTCCGGGTGATTGTTTCTGTTGAATCTGTAGAACAAAAATTCACCATAGACAGTCAGTGCAACTCACAGATATCTTCTTTATTTGAGGTTATATGAACTTCAGAGGTGCTTACTGTTGTTAAATGAAATAAATATAACTTTTTTTTTTTCTCTGAGGTGGAATTACTGAATAAGTATGTGCCTCACATTTTTAGGTATCTATTGAGATACCTAAAACTATTGAGATACTATTGAGATAGATTTATCTATCTCAATTTCTCTAAAAGACACGCTGATTGCTTCATGGTTTCAAATGTGTGCTTTACAGCCGCATTGTCGTCATTTTTGATAATTTTGATAATTTTTAGATTAAAAAATTGTCTGTCCTTCAGTATTTCATTGGGACTGCAACTCCTGCTGACAAGGCTTCTGCGAACTGTGTCTTGCCCTTTGCCTAGTGCTCCCTTTTTTGATCTCCTAGGACTTCCATTCTTGGTCTGCCCTTCCTCTTTTACTTTCTTATCTAACGTTTCATTTAAAGTGTTTACCTCCCTTTGTTTTTACAGCTCAGTTATCTCTTGGTTTCCTCATAACTCTAATTTTTCCTGCGAAGCATCTTCTTCAAATCCTCCCCTTTGCCAGAGCTTAAGCAATGGTTGGTGCTCATCTTCCTGTGTCCTGCAGATGGATCATCTGGCTTGAGCTACAGCAGCTAAAGTTGATAAGTCAAAATTCGACTTTTTCATGCAGTGTGTTTAGCTAGACCTGTTCTTTTTTTCCTTCGTCATCCATTTTCAGGTATGTTTCTGTGAGTTTCACATAAGGAAGTGAAGATTTATCCCTTGTTTCCCTGTAGTCTCCTTCTACTCATTGCTTTCTTCGTCCTGTCATCGTACGTTTCATGTAGCCCCATATTATAGGTTTCTTTTAAATAAATGTGCTAGTCATGCATATCTCAACTATCGTCATTCCTTCTCATTCCTGTTTTCCTGGGTTTAGTCTCTCCTTCCTCCTTTGCTCTCTTATCTGACATCCCACTTGAAGGGCTGCTCCCTCTCTCCTCCCCATGTTTTCACAGCTCAGCTGTCTTGTAGCTTCCTTATAGCACTCTGTTTTTTCCTGTAACACATCATTCTTTGGGTGGAATTCTCCAGCAGTTCTTCCTGGGAGACCTGCTTGGTGCCTGGGGTGCTCCTCACCTCGGATCCATTGAGGACAGTGCTGCCTAACTCGCATTGCCAATGCAAGGTCTAACACAGCACCCTTCTTTGCAGCTTCCAGCTCCATCCTTTCCCTCCTTCTCAGCATGCTCACATGCTTTCCCTGGCCTGTGTAGCTGTCTTCTTCTTTAGAAGGTGTCCCCTGCCTTCTGGGCTTCGCTGGTGGTGCCTTCTGCTGCTGCTGGTTCGTGCACTTCATCCACAGGCGCTTTATCCTGTGTTACACTGCTTACAATAAAGCATTGCTGAAGCTGGCTGTTAAATAGTCTCTCCCCCTGATATTCTTCACAAGCTCCACATTCAACACGAGTTACATTTTTCTGCCACTACTTTTCCCAATTCCACCACATAATTTATATCTTCTTCTTTGTACCTTCTGTAGACCATAGCACTTCTGGGTTAAATTGCTTTAAAGGCCTGGCAAAAGGGAGTTCTGAGGTCGCTCTCAGCTGCCTGGTAGTAGCTTAACAGTCATAATCGAATTAATAATTATTTTGAAGGAGTAATAATTACTTTGAAAGAGTGACACTGGCTTCGCATCATTGTTTCCAAACCATGCGGGTTATACATTACAGATGACTCCCTCCTTGTAAGCTTGCTTACTTATTATTTTTAGGGTTTCTGTGTTGGGAAAATGGGTTGCAAAAGAGACTGTGGGTATCATGACCTCATCATCCTTATTCAGAAGAAGAACAGCAAGATTACCATAATACATTACTTTTCAAAATTATAACCCTGAGAAGTAATAAGATTCAATTGCATTTTCTGGCAAAGCTCTGTTTAAGAAAGTATCTATCTCATGCTTCTAGTTTGTTCTTTGTCTTGATCATTGGTCAGCAGTCCTCAGGGGGAGTTTTCATCTCCCAAACGTTGCAAGAAATAAATCCCTCTCTTCTTGTGGTCCAGTTCAGCCTTTGCATATGTGCCTTTCTGAAGTGTTAACTATTGCCAGTTGTGTCAAAGAAACCTAAACTCCCTGACACGTTCACAGAGCTTTCTGCTGCTTGAGGACAACTTCAGGCTTCACCAGGAGGCTTGGGCTCGGCACAGGACCAGACCTGTTACACTGCACAAGAGTATTGCACTCGCTGGGGCAGTGTGGGGCAATGTGTTGGCTAAACTTGTGTCAAATGCAGAATATTTACCTTTGTACAGTCCTACTCAAAGCCCATTGCTGCCACCACTAATGGTGGTGAAACCAGGAGTAGATAGGTAGAGAGAGGAGAAGATATCCAGCCCTGAGAGATGATTTTTGACTATGTCATTATGATCTCGCATATATGAAAGACAGTAATATTTTGCTTTACAATTTTAATCTACAAAATACTCTTCTCAAAAAGAAGGTGGAAGATCTACTTTTTTTTTTTCCCAGATCCTGGTTTTCTCTGTTTTCTTTGAAAATCTATTTTTCAAACTTTTACTAGTCCAGAAGTCACATACGTTTTCTTGGGTTTGTATCTTAATAGTGCATATTGTTCAGGTGGAGCACAGATAACAGCGATCAAGATATCAGAGTTGGAATAGGTTCAGGTCATCCTTTTTATGTTTTGTTTTGGAACAGATAAGAGAAATAGTGGTGTCCATAATCATGGGTTATATATTTCCATTGGAGCTGAATGGCATGGCATTTTTGCAGATTTTTTCCCTCGTATCACACTTTCAAACTGGTTGCCCTGCTCTAGGTGCTTGAAAGAGGTTGCAGTTGTCCTTTGGACGAGGCATTTATTTTGCTCAGCGATTTGTAGCGTGTGTTGTGACTCATTTTAAGGCTTGCTCTGCCTCTCTGCCCAGTATTTCCCAGTACGAGGTTGCCAACAAGAGAGCGTCCGTGAACAACAAGCAGAAACAAAGCATTGGACATGGACTTTTGTGGGGCTTTCAGGGTTTGTAGAGAGGGAAGTGTTAAAGTTGAATCGATGACGTTAGCACCACAACCAAGACAGAAAAAAAAAAAAAAACCCTACTCTGAAAAGCAGTATTGACTAAATCTTCTAACAATGCTTGTGATTTTCCTATATCCTGCTCCGTGTTTCTGCGTGGCTTTTCCATAGTGCAGACACTCGTTGCCCGCACTGTGATTCAGCGCCTGTTCCTAGCCATGCTGTGCACGACTTTAACCTGATTTCATGGGACCAACAGGAGAACGAAGCCCCATAGCTCACGCTTGTCAGCAGTGAAAAATAGCCAGGAATCAGACAAACAGCTTCATTGCTGAGATTATTTCCGGGATAAAAACTCTTCCAACAGCTGTTTGCTTTGGCCACTGCTCAGGCCCTTTTTTTGAAAAAAAAAAAAAAAAAAAAAAAAAAAAAAATCTCTCCCATGAAATGCCTATATACATTTTAAGCGCCTTGTTTTGGG
>NW_020455502.1:62925-85713 GCF_003342845.1 Nothoprocta perdicaria
AAAAAATGCTCCCCCCTTTTTTTTAAAAAAAAAAAAAAAAAAAAAAAACAGAAAAAAAAGAGTGTGTGTTTTTTTTTTCCTAAGATGTGGGCTGCTTATTTATGTAGCCAGGAAGAGGTCTCCGCTTCCACTGTTGCGGTCCCGGGGCTGTTTTGACAGTTGGAGGGCGCGGAGGCTTCGCCTGCTCTCGCGCTCGCGCGCGGACCCGCAGCGCCGGGAGGGGGAAGGCGACAGCGTGGATTTACGATCCCTGTAGTCGCGGGCGGGCGGCTCCGCTCGGCTCCGCTCCGTACCTTGGAGTGGAGCTCGCGCCGCTGAGGAGCGTTGGGCCAGCCATGTTGCCAGCCATGAGGCGGCAGCTCGGCCGCGCCACGAGCCGCCCCCGCGGGAGCGTGGCGGGACGGTGCTGAGGGATGAGCGCTCCTCCTGCCTCCTGAGGGATGAGCGCTCCTCCTGCCTCCTGAGGGATGAGCCCTCCTGCCCGCTGAGGGATGAGCGCTCCTCCTGCCTGCTCAGGGATGAGCCCTCCTGCCCACTGAGGGGTGAGCGCTCCTGCTTGCTGAGGGATGAGCCCTCCTGCCTCCTGAGGGATGAGCCCTCCTGCTTGCTGAGGGATGAGCCCTCCTGCCTCCTGAGGGATGAGCGCTCCTCCTGCTCGCTGAGGGATGAGCGCTCCTCCCGCCTGAAGCCCCCGTGGCCGCCCCGCTGGAGCCCAAGCGCGGCCGGCGGCACGGAGCTCCCCGCCGAGCGGCCATGCCCGTGCTCGGGGTGGCCTCCAAGCTGCGGCCGCCGGCCGGGGGCTCCAGGCCGGTGCACAGCGCCCGGCCCATGCCCGTGGCGAGCCTGAGCGCGCCGGCCCGGGCGCTGGAGCTGGCGGGCGCCCACGGCTCCGTGCTCTCCTGCCAGCTGGCGCTCAGCTCCACCTGCGACTTCGCCGAGCCAGGAGCCCTGCCGCGCAAGACCCAGGAGGTGGAGGACAGCAAGGTGAGTGACTTGCTTCTCAACAGGGCTCATTTGCCAAGAAAAAAAAAATATATATATATATATATATATATATGTAAAACATCTGCTAGTAAGTTGCTGAATGGGGTGTAAATGGAGTGTGACTGGGTGAATAACAATTTATTTATTTCTGTCGCCCTCTGATTTGGCTCTGCTCAGCGTGGCCGTGTGAATAACCGAGCTGGGTCTGGACGTTGGCGTGACGGTGCTGGCGGGAGCGTTTTGATAAGGATCACTAGACCCACACGTAGGAAAGCGAAAAGCTTCCCGGCTCCCAAGAAGCTGAGCAGGGACATGACAGCACTTAAAAAAACCACTATCTTGGCTGCTTCATGAGATATTATGGAGTTTTAAAAGAGCTCTCACGCCCACACCTATTCCCACGGGGAGGTTCTTTTGAAATAAAAACAACTAATTATTTTTTTCTTTTCACTTTTCCAACGTTCTGGCTGTGCTTGCTGCACAACTGCTGAACCAGAAAAGCAGCTCCTCAATGAAAAGTACCTGTGTTTTTATTTTCTCTTTGGCAAAGCAACTTCTTCCTGCTCCCCACCCCCAAGCTGTGATTCAGTGTGATTGCTTTATTTTAAGTTTGCCTGAAGCAGGATGCCATCATTTTTTCAGACTGCTTTGGGGTTTTATTTTTCCTTCTGTTATGGGGTCTTCCTTTTGAGCCTTACCTGCTAATTGAGGCGCTCAAGCCCAGGTTTCTGCCCGTCTTCTTGCTGCAGCCGAACACACTTCCCAGGCTGGAGCGTGAGTATTCCTGTCAGCGGATGGTGTTTCCGTAGCTCTTGCAGTGCGTTACGGCCACATATGTGGTTTAACCACTTCAGCACGCAGTGTTACGTGAAGTTGCTTTCCTTTGCTCTTCTAGGGCTTTTGCTTTGTGGAAGTTATTGCTGTGCTGTGATTAAACATAGAGTTGTCGTTGCTTCGTGTTCAGTTTAAGGACACTTGAGTGTCATCAGGGCTGTTCCAGTGGCAAGATGTGCATAATATATGGACTTGGTTGTCTGTTGCCTTTAGTCGCTGGGTTAGCTCAGTATCAGTGAGGAAAGCTGGTTTTGTGGTTGAAGGAGAGGGTTGGGATCCTCAACATTTGGTTTGCTTTTTAAACCCGACCACATATTTCCCATGGGATTTTGGTCATGTCATTTGCTTAATCTTGCTTTTGGAGTTTTCTGTATCACCTCTCCCTGTTTTCCACGAGATGATGCAGTGGTGCCCTCAGCGAGGCTGTGCAGAAGCACAAGGAGTGAGCAGACTGCTCATCTCTTGCTTACCACAGGAGATGAGCAGCCCTTTCCTATGACATGAGTGCAATTAAATACAATAATAAAACTTTAGACCACAGTGCAAGAAAAGCACGTTGGATACCTACAATCGTAATACATTCCTGCTAAGTTGCTTTTTAAGCATAGAAGATATTCTTAATGCTGTGCTTTAATGGATACTACGTGAAAAGTGTTTGAGTTTTGCAATTACTACTTTCAGAAAAAGAGAATTCGGGTTACAGTGCCCCCTCAGAGACAGGCAGTGCATCTTGCTTCAGCAGCTAAACCACTCAGGAACTGTTAGTGCTTCGTATGAAACCTAGTGGGAATCAGTTCATCTCACATGGTGCGTATCCTTCCACTTATAGCACTCCTGAGGTCCCAGTAAATCATGGAACAGGTGAACACAAACAGGACTGAGCTTGGCATTGCATGCTTCATGGTTCTGGCAGTACTTCTAATCTCAGGGACTGCTTTTAAGGAAAAAAAGTACCAATTAGCTATTCTGTTCTCAGCGGAAACAGCCGAGCTCTTTCAAAGGTGTTTCTTCAACATTAAGGCCAGTGTGTGCACGTGATGCCCTGAAAACCTCATCTGGCATCCTGAATAAATAAGTCCTAGTGGATTAACAGAAGTCCTTAGCAGCAAAAAACTTAGCAATTTCTGAAAGTGCCCATTACAAATCTCACATTCCCAGTAAAGTTTAATGGTTGTTCTTTGCCCAGGTTTCTTCCAGACATTCTTCTGAGGAATGATCTTCTAGTCACCTTTTAAGAAAGTTCAATGAAATCCTTTTGCTAGTGTAGCTTGGGTTATAAAGCACATGGATATGACTGAAAAATCTTTTTTTTTTTTTAATTTTTTTTTGTTTTGTTGCCAACAAACTTCAAAATACCTACCTAGAACTACTGAACGAAGTTTTCCTTCATCCCTAATGGAGATCCATCCCTCTCTGTTTGCCAGCATCTGGTAGCCGCCTCAGTAATATGTAGTAATTATATAAGGTGCAGCTCTAAGCACAGGCTTTGTTTTTTTTTTCAGGGAGTTAATGTCCCTTCAGATTTGCTGACCAGATGCAAATTCAGCATCACACATCACCCTGCCCCAGAGCGTGACCTCTTGTGAATGCTGCCTTCAGTGGAACTTCTGTTGAATTTTTGTTTTTTGGATAGCAAAAGTATTCATCAAATATGATTAATATTGATATTCCTACGTGGCTTGGTGGTGTATGATGCTGTATGTCAGGACTGTTATCATTATAGCTGCAACCAGATAAATGTCCTTGAATCAAAACCTAATGAATACCTAGTCAGAGTTTCCAAATGAGAGTGAAATCTGCCTCTATGGTACAGTGCTTGCATGTTTATGCTATATGACTGTGTATACGGCAGCTCTTAGTTTTGAGGGAAAAATGATTAATTTATATCTGCAAAACACAATGGAACATATGAGCTATTCATGTGGTTAGCATTCGCCCTTGGCTGCTGCATTACAGGCTTTAACTTTTGCTTTCTTTGGTATTTTACATATGCTGCACTGTGTATCACCAGCTTTCCCATCCTGCCTGGAAGGTCCCGAGATGGACACACTCTGTGACACGTCCTGTAGCTATCTGTACGGGTGGAGGGGTCCAAGATAAATTTGGATCAGATGTGTCAATGCAGTAGGTCATGGCCACCCAGCTGCTTCCTCTATGGCCTTCGGTTTCACTACACCTGATTGTTGGGGACTTCTGACACCAGAGCTGGCTCTCTCACACATTCCACACTGCCAGGGCTGGCCAGGGATACAGCTGCAAAAATCAGGGCTCGTTTCCCTAGATGCTTCCCCCCCGTCCCCAACATGATTTTCTGTGCTTGCACATGCACTCTTAAGAAATATTGTGTTTTAATAAAAACAGTGGCAGGGTAAGTTTGTGAGGTGTTATGAGGGGATATTATTAACATGTATAAGTTCATGGAGGGAGAACGTAGGGAGGAAGGGGCCAAGCTCTTCTCAGCAGTGCCCAGTGACAGGACAAGGGGTAATGGGTGCAAATTGCAACACAGGCAGTTCCATCTCCACGTGAGGAGGAACTTCTTCCCTGTGAGGGTGCCAGAGCCCTGGCACAGGCTGCCCAGGGAGGCTGTGGAGTCTCCTTCTCTGGAGATCTTCCCAACCTGCCTGGATGCCGCCCTGTGCCCCGTGCTCTGGGTGTCCCTGCTGGAGCAGGGAGTTGGACTGGATGATCTCCAGAGGTCCCTTCCAACCCCAACCATTCTGGGATTCTGTATTTATATTCAGCCTTTTTTTTTTACTTCATTGAATAGAACATAGTTAAACTTAGGAAAAAAAAATAGTAAGTATATAATTTAGTCATTCAATTATTAATGATTTAAGTCATTCTATGTGTGGTTTATTCCAATACACTTTGTTCACAAATGCTGATCTGTTGGTTGGGTATTCTCTTAATTTGTATGTCAGTACCTAATTCACATACAGATCCATCTGCTTTCTTGCTTGGCCCACGGATATTTAAACTGACTGCACAAACACTTATGATGTGAATAGTCATGCAAAATATTTGAACGCAGGCCTTCAGAGCACATTCTTCTTCCCTGAGTATCATATAGACAAAAGTTTATTCCTATATATGTACACAGGAAAGGAATCCAGCTGCTGGATTCAGGAGGTGAAATGCTTGCTCTCCTTGGAACAGACAGTTTCGCTATTCAGCGGGGCCACAGTTTGGTTTTATCCAAACCCATGCCTGAAAATGCCATTGTCTTCTGAAGCATTTATCTAACTGGGGGTATAGTATAATTTACACTCCTGTGCCACTGGATTGTATTCCTGATTTTGTATTCCGTGCTAAATTAATGAGAGCAAAATGCTCAGATTAGGGTAGGCTGTCCTGTGTTATGGAACCAAAAAAAGCTATCAAGTGATCCTCTAAAATCCAAATTCATTGCTAGTTAAGCAATGGATCTAAATAGATGTAAATCCATTGCTATCTAAGCAATGGATTAAAACTGAAGGAATGTAGGAAGAATTAATTTGCCAGAACAATTTTTGGGCCCCAGAGAGATAGCTGTCTGCACTGCAGTGACTCGACTGCTCCTGGCCGGCCCCTTTGCCTGTTCCCAAGGCCTTCCCAAGGCTTTTCCTCCCATCACCAAACTCATCTTCAGCATCACTTACGCTTGCAAACAGAGTCTCCGAGCTGAATCTGATATATTAATTTTACCCTTTTGGGTATCTGCCTCCAATGATACGATTTGAGCCTTCTTTCCTGAGTTCATTCATTCCTGTACTGTCATATTATCTTCTTTTTTCTCTTCTTTTTTTTTCAGTTTCTCTTTGTCCATGCTATCTGCCTCCTGCTGTCTGCTTTATCTGCCTCTTCCTTCCTGTTGGCAGACATGCTTACAGGCCTCTGCCTATGACTAATTTTTCTCTGTATCCACTAATCAGGTCTTTCTGTCATGACTGAAACTTTTTTTCATATCATTATTCCTTACTGGAAAGTGTTAGTCAGGCCCTACGAGCTGATTCAGTCTATGTATCTCTAAATGCTGCGATTTTTAGGGTTTACATTAAAATTCTTCTAAGACACAAGTACTGGCCTCCAGAGGAGGCCTGGGTCGTAATCTGATTTCTCTTGGAAAGGTCCAGCCCCACCRAGTTCGTCATTAAGCAGCCTAATTTGAGCAAGAAGGATCTCAGGGGAACTCYGAAAACTTGGGATCTGCTCCAGGGCCTCCTGAAAGATGTTCCAAAGGAAGAGGTGAGCCAACCTGAAGAAAGAGGCCCTGGTGGCTTTTCTTACCTGTTSAGCAGTAGGGCTGGGACATGTTCAGTAAAGAAGAACAGAGAAGAGCAGAGGGGCTCTAGCAGGTGAACATGGGGGCAAGAATGGGGTCTACAACAGTTGTCCCGGGACACTGAGGTGACCTGGAATGCAGCTTCATGTGGGTGGCACATGGGGAGGTTAAATAGGGAGGGCTGTGACGCGAGGAGGTTCCCACCGTGCGTGGGACCCGTGAGGCCCGTTTCGCAGCGTCGTTCCGCGCGAGACCTCCCGTGTTTCCTCCTTAATTGTCAATCGCAAACACAAACCGTGTTTCCTCGGTAATTGTCAAACACAAACCGTGTTTCCTCGGTAATTGTCAAACACAAACCGTGTTTCCTCGGTAATTGTCAAACACAAACCGTGTTTCCTCGGTAATTGCCACCCGCTGGCCTGGGAGGCAGCTGCTGCCCGGCCCGGGCACCCGGCTGGTCGCACGAGGCTCCCCGGCCCGCGCAGACCCGGCACGAGCGTGGCTGCTTGCTCTGCATGGGTGGAGCACCGAGATGTGCCATGGATCACTTCCATATCTCCATCTTTCCTCTGCTAACTCTTCCACAGCACTCACTCACTCACTCGTGTCCTGGCATGCCCCTTTCCCATTATTCCCCAGGTCTCTCCAGAGGGGAGAGGATCTGCTCCAAGCAGAGGATCTGCYGCAATCCCACATTCCTTTGACCTTTCAGTTTCCTGGCTAACTCTTTGCCTACTCCCTCAGGACCAAGCTTTACCAAGTTACTTGGCATATGGGAGCCTAAATGAATTTGCTTCCCCATTTGGTCCTACCTTTCCTTTCCCCCGTGCTARTACAGTGGAGACGCCTGCCTCGTGGGCTGGCAGTGCTCCTTGCACCGCGTTTATGTTAGCGCTGTGGCCAAGGCAGCACAAAGGGGAGCAGAAGCAGCCAGAGATCTCCCTTCTTCTCCCCATAGTGGCTGCTAGCGATGGGTAGCCAACATTATTTTAGGAGTACGGAAAGAGCTGCCAGAAACTGCAACCAGCACAGGGACACCTGGGATGCAGCGTGTTTAATGGGAAGCCGGGCAGCTGGCGGGAGCCTGGATGCTCAGCAGTTTCAGCGTCTTGCCTTGTGCTCTGAATTATTTCTCTATGAAACAGATAACAGCACCTTTAATATGCTTTATGTATCCAGCACCATCTGTCTGTGCTGTTTTACAACTGAGTTAAGAGCCTTACGCTGAATGAGCTTGGAAACAACTTTGCTGTTAAATATTTATTTCATAATCACCTGTATTAACCGCATTTTTATACAGGTGAGAGAAATGTGCAGTAAGACAGCTAGGCAATTATTAAAACCTTTATACTTATCAGCAAATGGTATTGGGTAGGGGTTGAAAGCTGCTTTTTTGTGGCTACTTTGCAATTGTGATTATCCATAGGAGGGCATTTACCAACCTGAGCTTAAGGGCCCCGTCTGGCCTTTCACTGCTTTTGTTTTAATCCGCTCACAAAATGAGAACTTAGAACTCGAGGTATTTCATATKAGCTTATGTGGGAAGAGTTGGCGTGAGGCATGAGCAGAAAATGATGGCTCCTGTTCTTTATATTGCATCTGTCACTAGGGAAGGTGCATGGGGATTTTCTGATCAGTCCTTTTTTTTTTTTTCATTAGAAATGCTCCTTTCTTGAGCATTAGAAATGCTCCTTTCCTTGCTTGAAAAGGGGGGATGCATCAAAGTGTGGATGAAGAGATCCCTGAATGAGCACAAAGCAGCTGAGCTCCAGAACCTGAAGCAACCCAGCAGCATCCGCTCGGTGCAACCGGAGCTAGTAAATGCAGCAGCCTCGCAGGGTAATCTGTTCTCYGTGACCATAAATGGAGATAAGTGGTCTCCATCTCTAGATAAAAATAATGGGCTTATGTTATACCCTGGGAGGCTTTAGCTGGGCTTCAGCAAAACGTCCCCGCAGTACTAGTAGCTAGAGAGGGGTGCTTTGCATGCAGAAGGTGCCCAGCCTCCATCACTCTGGGGTTTGTGTAAAAAGCACATGGACTCCCTCTCTTCTGAACACTCCTGATCCTTGTGCAGGGAGCAGGGGGCCATCCCAGGGGTCTCCAGCTGCTTGGCCGCTGGTTGAGCCGAGGTGCTGGTCAGGGCTGATGAAGCCGTCGGGCTCTGGGCGCCCGAGCTGCCGTGCCCTGCAGGGCCCTGCACGTCTGTCTGGAGGGAGCTTGGCTGCCTGCAACCCAAAGTCATCAAGCAATATGGGCATTTCCTGGGGCTTTTCACCCAAGTACTGCAGGTTCAGTTGTTTTTTTTTCCAAAAGCACAGGACGGGTGTCAGTAGAAACAAGTCCTGGGAAGCCACTTTGCCCGAGGCCCTGAGAACCTTTAAAGTCCCACAGAGACTTTCTGAGCCTGCCYCTAGGAGACAGGAGCATCCCAAAGCAGCCCGTGGAGTCAGGTCTGCCACAAAGATTATGTAAGTTGTGTTCGGCTGAAACACGTCTCTTCCACCCTTGTGTAAAAACTTTATTAAAATGTCCTTCTTGGAGAAATTTGCTGAGTTTCAGCCAGACCTTCACCCTAGAAACGTCGACCAGGCTGATGGCTTATCACGACAGGTACTGTGTAAGCAGAGCAAGAGTTTGTCTCGACCTGACAGGACATATGGCTGTGTTAGACAGAGTGTGGGAGAAAAGGGAAAACACTATCCCCGCAACACGGAGCGAGAGAGGAGATTAAGGGGAAAATGGATGAGTTTCCCACACTCAGSCTGGGGCTTTGTGGCAGCACGAGGAATTTGAAGTCATATATATCTTGAGTCCCAGTCGCCCCATGTGAACCACAGCTCCATCCTTTGTCCTTTCGAAGGCCCCAGCGAAACAGGCAGACGGGAGGAGTTTCGCTGCTCGCGGGGCTCGCGGGGCTGCAGCCCTCTCCTCGCGGAGGCGGCAGCGGCAGCRGCCGGGCCCGGCTCCGGGCGAGGCTCGGGTCGGACTTTTCCCTCCGGCCGCCACGAGACGCCCGCTGCTCCTCATGGCTTCGATCCGCACGCACTCGGCCACGCTGACACGGGCTGTCAGAGATGCAGAATGTGTTGCGGTCTCGCACCGCGTTACGAAAGCCCCCCAGAAGTCCCGGGTGTGTTGCTGTTGAGAGGCTTTCTGCTTATTAAATATAACGGCACAGAACAAATAGCTGCAGAATAAAAGCTCCCTTCTAGGGAGAGCTGTTGTGTTTTGGAGTTAATTTCTTCCTTTGAATACACTGCCTAGCTTCTTTCTGGCAGCAATTCTTGCCTTCAGTAAGAAAGARGAACATCAGCCGCAAGTGAGACTTGCTAATTTTGGGAAGTAGGTGTTAATTCTGGCCCGGCTCCGCAGGTCTCCCTCCGCCAGCCCCCTGCTTTCTGGAGGGGCCTGCTTTTCCTTACCCGTGTGTGCAGAGCAGGCTCCTTTAGAGCAGCTCTGTGTCTCGCTGTGACCCCGCTCACAGGATGTGGTCTTGGAGGAAGCCCACGCGTTAACAAAAGCCTTTTGACAGCGCCGGTGCCTGGGGATTACGCTGGACGAGGCGGGAGCATCTATCTAGTCCCAGGCTTTGCTAGGGGAATATTTTGTGCGAATCTTCACTTGCCCGTGATGTTTTTAAGGTCGCAAACCTTTCCTTGTGTTTTTACTGGCACGAGAAAATTGGCTGGAAGATAGCATAACTTGCTTAAAATTCAGAAGAGGAATGTGGAGTGTTTTGTCTGGTAGATGCGAGGGGATAATTCCCTCGTGTAAAATGTGCAGATTTCTGATGGCCCTTGTGCATGTTCTGTTTAAACCAAGTCGGGGAACTTGGAAAATAAGCAAACCAAAGGGAAGCTTGATTTTCAAGTGTATTATCATAGGATCATAGTATTTCTGGGTATATAAACTGAGAAGGTGCCAGCCACTAAACGTGTGTACTAACTCTGCATAAAACATGAGCAAAGCGAAGCGAGTACARTATTAGTACTGTGCTAACCTTCTTTCAGCGGGACATTTGGTCTGGCTTATCTTTTTAGTTATGTTTATCTTCCCATTAAGCCTCCGTCACTGCTCTGGCCCTCTGATCCTAACGCGGTGGAACAGATTTCACCGTTCTGTCCGTCTCCCTTCCCACAACACATTTCATCCGGGTGAAACTCCCCGGTTGGAGCACTGCAGCAAATATGAAAAACTAGAGCAGAGGTAGGTGTCAAGCTCTCTCTCCTGCTCTCCATTTCAAAATATCTCCCTTGGACCAGCCACCTGGCCGCGTATGGTGCTGACCGTGCGTTAAACTCCCAAAGCTTTGGCAGGGGAAGCTCCCGGTTGTGCGTCGGGAGGTGACGCACGGGGCTCGTGCAGGGCTATTGCAGCCCGACGGCTTCCTGGCGAGCGGGAAGCCTCTCGCCACCCTCGTCAGCCCCGCTCGGGCCTGGGTCGGGCTGACTAAGGCTTTAATCAAGGCACGGGGCTTTTACTCACCCGCAGTGGGATTTCCTGGCAAGGCACCTGCGCGGTAAACAGGGCTCTTGTCTCCAGAGTGGAAATAAGTGGCGTTGGAGAAGAATGCGAAAGAACAAATTAAAGCAGGAAAGCGGCTCGGGAGGAGCCTCAGCCGCCCGGCGAGGCTGCCGTGGTCCCGGCTGCCAGCTCAGCGCCCCGGCCGCGAGGGAGCAGCCCAGCGGGTGCTAGGCCAGGCTTTGCTGCACAAAGTTTCCAGGAGGGAGAGCGGCCCCCGACCAGCCTGGGAGGCTGCAACAGGCCACAGAGAAACAGTTTCAGCTACGGCTTCCATCGAGTGCCTCCTTGAACTCCGTTCTTGAGGAAGATGGGATGAATGAAGCTGCTTGGTGGCCAAGTACTATTTCATTTAATTGTCTTAAAGCTGGAGAAATGAACTAATTAACTGCTTTATAAATGTTACTGGCATTACCTTGAATGACCTTAGAAAAGATAACTCTCTCTTATGTTATCTGATAAGAAAAATTGGAGCAGACCTATTTCACCTCATCTGTGGTGTGCACTGACAGCTTCCTGTTCAACAGGAAACGATGCGCATATATATATATATATATATATATATATTTTTTTTTTTTACTTGTAATTTAGAAAGCCTGAGTAGAAGGCATTGTATACACAGCTGCTCGAATGCCTTCCTGGTATAGGTCTGTATTATGAGCTGGAACCTAAGCAGCAGGGTTGCTCAGGGGAGAAGCCAGGGATAGTGCTTGACAGTGACATGCCCTGTTCACAGGCCCAATTTCCAGATGCAGTTTTTGAGTAAAATACGACTTGCAGATTTGAAACTTTGAGATACCGACAGCTCCTGAGCAGGATCTAACCTGCTGCAGTTCTGTGCCCAGGTGGGGTTTGTGGCTGTGGCAGCAATGGACATTAGGAACCCTCCTAATCAATGCATGGTCTTGACGAGTTTTGGTTTATAAGAGAAGCTGTTGGAGGAGGGAGTGGGGTATGTAGGCAAAATATCTGAAAACTAGAACAAACCTTCCTTGCCAGGGCTCAGTGCAGGATTTTTCTGAGTTAGAGAGTGGTAGTGGTGGGGGCAGCACTTTGTGGACAAGGTGCAATGAGGGCAGAGTCATGAGGGAAGCCAAAAAGGGAACTCAACCCACGCTCGAGAGAGTCAGCATCTGGGTACCAGTCTGCCAGACTAAACACTGTCATTCAAAAAAATTAGTTGAAGGGAACTTGGCAAAAGAAAAGAATATAATACGAAGGTTCAGATCAGCAACAGATACCGGAGAACTTAGACTTCATAAAAGCGAGGGGATTAGGGACGTATTTGTATCTGGAAAATTTGAACCTTTCTCTCCTGACCATCAGAGATGATCTYATTAAATTTGAGATTGTAAGATCTCATTGTGACATACTGATATAAATACCAACGAAGAAAGAGGAACAGTGGTCACTTTTCAGCCTAAAGGGCCCAAATACTTCCTTCACTTCCCACTAAAAATTTCAGCTTGGGTGACAATGAGGTCAGAATTTTCAACAGCAGTTTTCACATGTGGCTTTAAGGATCTCAAAGGCCTTTGCAGACAGTAACCTCTGATTCATGTCTTTGTTATGACAAGCAATTATTTTACCCTGATTCATTGGATGGAAATACTAATGTATCTCGGCCAAACTATAAGCCAGTTGAATATTCAAGGAATGGATTTTGCATGATGGATTATTTGCTGTATTATCAGACCTGGGCTACAACACAGTCCATTTCCTGCAAAGCTCTGTGAGTAGGCAGTAGGAAGTATGCAACTTATTTCCTCTGAAAAACACATAGATATTGCTACCATTTCCAGAGCAATAAAAGATTTTGGATTTTTTAGAAGTGTTTGAAATAGGATATCAGGTATTTCCACTACGAGAAGTGTAAGAAATAGCTATTTTCTGAAACCATGACCGTGTCTTGGGTCTTGGTTTGATTTCTGTAGTTCTTTTCCTGGCTGTGTGATTATACAACATTTTTTTTTTTTTTTGATAGTTAAACATTTTAACCGKAATATACAGATAGATTTTTTTGTTATAAAACAAGATAATCTAAGTAACAGCTCCATCTTCTACATCTGCTTCTGACTGTTGATTAGGCTTTAAAAATGATMATATTTCAACTAACATTTGATGCGTGGTGATTTAAGGACTGTGTGAAGTAACATGACATCTCAGTTCCTTTTCATTTGAGAGATTACCCCAGTATCTCCACTTGCATGCAGGCTGGTGCCTTTTTTTCTCTTAGCAGTTRTTTAAAGATTTCCATACTCTGAAGGTTTGTATCGCTTCACAGTCAAAATCTAAAATCCAATAAGATATATGATTAAAATCTCTACACACAGATTTCTTCCAGACTCAAGAGGTTCGTGCTGTTATTGCATGCTACGTTAGGCATTGCTRTAGAGTGAAGTTCTCTTTTGAGAAATTTGATTCACATCCCTACCAGGCTTCATATAAAGAGGTTTTTTAGGGGAACTTGGACAGAAGCTGCTACTGCTAATGCAGGAAAGAGGGAGAAATCAGGTTATCTGTCAGCAGATGTATCGTTGCACTGTCCCCTGGGTGCCTGAGTGCTTGAGTTGCACCCCTTGTGTACCCATTATTTTTACTACCACAGCCCAACCTGAGCTCAACTTCATCCTCCGGGCACCTTGGCACTCAAGTGCAGAGCTTGGGCCTGTGCCAGGCTCCCTAGCACAATGCAGGGCACTGAGAGCCTGGCAAGGAAAAGCAGTGCCTTGCAGGCCTGGACAAAGGGCTCCTCTTGGGCTGGGTTAGGTGGCTTTGTGGTCCTGGCCCATTCGCTGCCAGATGACCGGGGTTTTCTGATAACCAGGTAATCTGAGACTGTCATTCAAGGAAGCTGTGAATGCCAAGGGAAAAATGGACTTCTGTGTGTGCTGACAGCATTCAGAATGCAATGTTTTATGAAAGCTAAGCACAGGAAAAAATAATACATTGTTTTCTTTTTTTATGTTGTCTGTTAGAAGACAAATAGGATAGAACCAATATTTAAAGAAAGTGTAGTTGTCCTTGTTGCTTTCCTGGTTGGGAATTCATTGTGTCTGCTATCGTAGTGGGTTTCCAGCAGAAACGTGATTCCCGTGGCCGGCTCCTCGCTGGACTCGAGTGCTCCCGAGCCCTGGGAGCAGAGCGTGGCCAGCCCGGCTGCGAGGGAACGCTGATAAGCAAAGCAGCTCGTAAATCCTGCACAGGGAACTGCTCACGTTCGTGCCTCCCGGGATTAAAACTGAGGCTCGCTCTGTCCTGCCCGCAAATGACTTTCAGCAGTAGAAATGGCCACAGTAAAATCCTGCTCGCGGTCCTTGTTCCTGCATTTGCCTTCTCTGTCTTGTTATACATACCAAATATGTCCATGCCCTGTGTACGTAACCAAATACCTACCCATATAGGCCGTTATTTTGAGAAGTCTGATTTCTTTAATAAAACGTTGCTTTCAGATTTCATAACATTATGTCCTGACACCTCACTGCTGTCAAGTCAGCCTCAAGTATCCTGACTATGAGTAGTCAGGATGTGCAGAATGTGGAGTGCAGGGGGTTGAAGTTTTTCCTGCTTGTAAATGTCTTAAAGCCAATGAAAAACCTCAGGAAAGTTCAAGAGCACTGGCTATTTCTTTGTATCACGGATTGGCAAAATGCCCTATCAACCTAGAGCAGGGAGGTTAGTGCAAAGCCTGTTGGAGGGAAAGTTGTGACCTCTGTCTTGCAACGCTTGCATGTTTGGAAACCCGATGCAGTGTTAGTGAGAGCTGCTAAATGAGCTGTTGGACGGGGTGCAGGGCTCATTTGCTGCCCTCTGAGACCAGGCAACACACAGGCCGCAGGTCGGCGTCCAGGTATTCCCAGAGACTGTGCGGAGCCCACAGCAAATTCATCTGACCCCATTACAGCTAATTAAAAGGCTGGGGCCTCGTCTGAGCTCGTTGGCTTTCTGCTGCAGTCAAATGACAGAGCCAGATGCCCCCTGAGGGCCCTTCCTTACAGGGCTCTGGGAGGTTCACGTCCTGACTCACCCTCTGGAGGCATCTGCGTCTGTGCCTTAATTAAGGGGAGCTGGATCATCTAGTCTAAGTGAAGCACCTAACTTTAAGGTGCCCCAAATTAGTTGAGCATAAACTTAGCGTAGAGTTGAGCTTTTATTAGGGGAGATACTCTCTTCCCATACACTTTTTCTTATTATTAAGTTATTATTAAAGGTCGTGCACTGGTGTTCCAAGGTAAGTTATTTGAATCTTTTTGAGCCGAATCTTTTGAGTGATAGATGTGGTTGTTGTTCTATCAATCAGGGGGATGTCCTTTTCTGATTCTTAGAATAGACTGGGGAGATAAACTTACAAAAAGTACCTGGAGAGTGGTGGAGAGGAGTGATGAGCATGCAAAAAATAAAACTGCGATGAGCCAGTTACATACGAAACTGAGAGATCTTGATGAGCGTGCAAGGTTCTGCTTTGGTATATTCATAGAGCTGTATTTCTGTGCTGTGCCACAGAGATAGCAGAGGTAGTGAAATGGATCATTAGCCATGACTGTTACAATGCATTAGTTTACAGAATATCTGGCAGTCTAGTGGTGTTTATACACACGTAAACATGGTGAGTAAAAGCAAGGAGAAATTATTAACAAGGAGGTGGGAAATCAACGTATTTGCACATGAATTGAAAGTTCCCTATTGCACTAAGAGCACGGCTGCTCACTGTGGCTCTGTGCAGCACTTGCATTCAGGGGCCAGAGCGAGACTTCCCTCCTTCTCCATTTGCTGTGACAGTCTCTCTAAAGAGGATGGTGATGCTGGTCCAGAAACTGCTCACAAACTTAAAGAAGCGAGATCTGAGCAGAGGGGCACTTCCAAAGATGTCCCCRAACTTGAATCACTCCCAGCATGTTCCTTTCTCTCGGTTGTGTCCTGGGAGGATATGTGGCAGTTCAGTTCCCAAGATGGTACCTACAGCTAGGTACAATAAATGCGGGCTTTTTGCTCTTAAGTATTGTACTTGAAGCAGCTCATGCTGCGTCTCTCTCTCTCTCGAGGATTATTTACACTCCCATTCAGTGCAGTCAAACTATTACTGAAGAGTTGAATCTGAAATAATCTTATGTGCCCCAAAATTCTGCTGTGATTCTAAGGGAATCATTTATCAGGTTTGATTATATTAATAATTTAAATAGCTTTCCTGGCCTGTCACCCTTGAGATGTTACATCTCTTGTAACCTCTTAAGAGCTCCCAAGCTTGGGTGGAATCACAGCAAGCTGAACTCGGTGCCTTTTCCAGGTCCACCAGAGCTGGACACTCATGTCCAGCCTGGGATGTTCTGCCCTTCAGTGCACTGTGACAGTTTGTGCTACAGCTGTCATACATCACGGCTTATTCTTAGAAGTTCTTGTTTTATTGTATAACAGAATATTTAATTATTCTGTTATCATGTCTTTGGAAGGACTTTACATTATGGTTCTTCTAAACCACCTTTTTAAGGCTAAAGGACCTCTTTCAAGGAATATTTTCTAGCTTTACGATAATAAATATGACAGTGGCTCACATAGAAATGTACCCTAGTGTAGACAAGTGTTAAATTAGCAAATAAAGCCGACATTTTCTGCTGCTCCTACAACTTGCCAGCTGTGGAGTGCGAACACTCAGGTGAGGAGCAGGACCTGGTGATGCTAAATGCCAAAGGAAAGGGAGAGCAACCTGGGGTCTGCTCTGAAGAAACTGTTGTGAGAAAGCAAGCCGAAAATAAGCGAGGAGAGAGGGGAGCCACTCAGGGCTGAGCAGATCTTTTGATCCCTGTTGCTGCTGCCGCCCAAATATGTCAGTATTGACTTCTCCTGGCCGTGCTGTCGCCCGCTCTCGGCAGACGCTCGGAGGGGACGCGGAGCGGGGGAGACCCCGCACAGCGGGGCCGCGGTCACAGCTGAGCCGCCTCTGAGAGCCGCTGTGTCCCCCGGCGCTCCGCGGGACGTGCCCGGCGTTGTTCAGGGAGGGATGCGCGGGACAAAAGCCGCCTCCAGCTGCGCCTCGGCGCGCCAGGGCTGCGGCGGCAGCGCGCRGGCCCCGACAAAGCGCGCATTGAGGCCTGGCCCCGGCGCGGCGCCACACGCGCCCCTTCCACTGCACGGGCGCCGCGGCCAACGCGTTTACTGTTCCCGTTTAAAGAGGGCTTTTCTTCCCAGCGCCTCGAGAGGGAGGAGCGGAGAAAGCAGGGAAGGAGCCCACGTTCTCTCAGGCCCGGTCTCACCTTCCAGATGCCACGTGCAGCGCGTCTGAATCACCACGAGACACTTTCACATCCACACGTCCTTCCCGAAGGGCAACGTGGGTTCCCGTCTGCCGAGCCCTGAGCCCTGCAGCCCCGCTTGCAGGGCACAACATCAGGCTCATGGTCCACAGGCACAGCGGCTCCAAAGACATCCCTTACCTTGGGCCACATCCATTGCCTATCCGGCAGTAATTGGATTAAATACAGCAACCCGCCTCTTCCCACGTGAGGGATGGAATTGGCTGGGTGCTTTCCTGAGTGCATGGGGCAGCTTAATCACCTTTTCCTGTGCCCTGTTTGTCCTGCTGTTGCAGCAGCACATCCTGGATTTGAGGCATGTTTATGAGGGTACATAGGAGAGGGAGCACAGCCTTTCCATCCTGCTGGTGACACCAGGATCTAACTAATCAGGGAAATACAGTCATCTCTTCCACTGCATCTGTGTACCCTCTGTGTTTCTTTAAACCTCACAGCAAAGGCTCTCCTCCAAAATGTACCATGAAAAATTTACCAAAATTTACAAAAAATAATCCCTRGTTTCTTTGATTTCCCATTAATTTCCCAGATACCTGGCCGGTGTCTGTTTGCTGACTCCATTCGGAATAACAGCAGTAGCAACATCAGCTGTGTTCCATTTTAAAAGCAGTAATAGGGGAATATGCTTTTAATGTACATGTTTAAAATGCAGTTTCAGCTAAACACTATCTTATCTGAGGATACTTAAGCCAGGAGGAGCTTGAGGTTTTACAAAGCTCATGAAGTATTTCTGTGGTTTCTAAAGGTAGCTAGAATTCGGGAACATTTTCCCCATTCCTCATCTGTGTTATTCCACTGTCATAGTCCCTCCAATAATGCTTCATTTTTATAAAACGTGTTGTCTGTGCAGGTCAAAATTGAAAATCTTTGAGACCTTTGGCTTTCTCTCAGGTTTGGTTCAGATTAGTCAGCACGTGCAGAAGCTATTAGGTATGTGCACGAATGGAACATAATACCATGATCTTAATGTGTTAGGAAGTCAATTTAAAACCTAGTGTCAGAGCAGTCTGTGTGTTAAGGAGAAAGAAATGCTCTGTTTTCCTTCTCCCTCATCAGCAGGCAGTCAGTACACAGTACCCATACTATATATGGAGAAGTGTACGTATCTGTATAGCCATATGAATATATATTATTCATATACATAATCTCCACAGCTTTTGCGGTTCGGTTTCTTTCTACCTTCCCCCTCAGATGGTTTGTTATAAGCTTGCTGTTTATTGGCTTTCTTGGAAATATCTATCAAAGTCTTCATGTATTTTTAATTTTGGTGTGAATCTGGAAGATCTTTGTTGAGGTATAACTCACGAACTAAATGTGGCTAGACTTCATAAAAGTTAAGAAAGTATCTGGCTYGTGGAAAGTAGAATATTTTCCAGAGTCGTAACAAGAGAAAATTCTTATCTGCAAAGTTTATAACACTAACCTGGAAGCCTCATTCTTTCTTTTATATATGTTCAAATCAATAGCCAATTCCTTAAGGAGCCTGAAACCCAGACAGGACAAGTGAGGCAGAAAAAAAAAGGTTAGACAAAACTGCTTGATTTATATTTTCTGTTCACTAGAATGAACCTAAAAAGCCAAATAGGGGGTTTATTTCTGGCTTTTCAAACCTAGATAAAYAGTGTTTGAGTATTCATTATTCTGCCTACACATGGTAAAGGTTTTGCACAGTGCAATCCTGAAAAAAAACGTTGCTTAGCTAGCCAGGCAAAGAGAAGCTTTCCTGGACAACCACTGGATTTTGAACTTAGAAATTCATGTTGTAGTGGTGCAGTCACACAGTTCCTGCGTTTGAATAGGGCGGCATTACGGAAGAGGCCAAAAAAACAAAACAAAATTAACTATTTGGCAGGCTCCTGAGAAACTCAGTTAGGGAGGAAGAAGAGAATTTAACGGTCCAAATATTGGAAGCAGCTGTGGATACCTTAAGCAGGTTTCAAACTTGTGCATATGGCTTTAAAAGCAAACAGGGAGGAGTGCTGGCGTTGGCTCATACAGTTTTTGAGTGGCAAGGAACATAATATTTCAGTAAGTCTTAGTCAAGCTGTTTTAATTAGCCTACAAAAGAAAAAAGATCTTATGAACTGAAAACATCTTGCACTGAGTGGGTAAACTTGATCAGTTTAGTCTGAATTATTTGGCTTCGCTCGATGTGTCTCATTTGATGTTTGTTGGCCTTTGTACAACTGCAGAAGAGTCATGTAGGAGCGAGGGGTTGGAAAGTGCTGCAGACCGCTCTTTTCAGAGACATTTGTCCCTCAAATTTGCGGACATGAGCCAGAGAGTTCAGGGCAAAGCTTTGAAAAATAGTGCTTCTTGAAGCATAGCCATATTTCCCTGGCAGGGGCTCAGATACAGTGGATACAACGCTGGCACAATTACAAAAAAAGGAACTGATTACAGAAGTGTATGAAGTGGTGGTTTTAATGGGGTCACAGTTTATTAAAATCATAGCAAGCAGAGAAGGAAAACTCTTCAGAAAATCTTATTTCTCTTCCCTGCAACCCTTCTCCTATTTCTGTGTTTGTCTATCTAGCTGTCACTATCTGTTTATTTATTCTTAATTCCAAAGAGGAAAAGAAAACGCAGACGGGATCCTTTGAGTATTTCATCATTATCAGGCCCTTCAGCCATCACAAAATAGAAGGATCATTGGGGCAGACAGCTGGTTCTTCTTCAGGCCATAACGGTGCAGACAAGGTCTGGATGATAAAAACGAGGAGCCTGTGAAATCCTGCCAGTCGCCCCTTCCCAAAGCAGCATCCTGCAGACAGCGTTCCCTGCGTGCTCCCGCACCTGCACTGACCACGGAGGTAAAATAACAGATCCAGGCTTTTTGGCTTTTTGGGGGCCTGATTGAAATTGCCCGTGAACTGGGGCCAAAAGTCTCAYACACGTGCATGTGTGCATATTTATGTATATATRTGAATACAGTGTCATATACATACATATGACACAGATGTCTGCCTACCTATCTGTGAGTTAAAAAGGGCTGTGGATGTCTGCAAGTGCCCCGAGACGGTCTAGCTGGAGCTCTTGCTCCATTAGCCACCTGCTGCATAAGCAATAGGAGCAGTAAAATACAGTTGCAGGAGCTCTCCGTTCCTTCAACTTTCCAGACAGAAAAGCTCTGCAGCCAATTTTTGAAAACTGAGCGGGAAGCAGAAAGGAGGCAGCAAGAAAAGCCCTCGAGAGATTTGRAGTGTTTTTCCTCACGGCTGTTTACTGCTCTGTCGGAAGGCAGAGCTGTGCTCCTGCAGGGAGGGTAGAGCTCCCTTCCTCTAAGCCATTAGAAAAATTGCTACTTGGACATGGCCCAAAAATTTATTATGAATTATGGGTGGACCYATTGTTTAGAAGTAAATTGTTTTAAAGTAAATCTGTCTCACTGCAAATCACGAAGTAATTCACTCTTAATACCAAAACATATTTATATGAATTGAAGATTCTCTTTTCCTCTCTTCTTGCTGGTGTTTTCTCAGTAGAGATTTGGTATTTTTGCCTTTTTTTCTTTCTTTTTTTTTCTTTTTTTTAACTTGGCTTTCTGCAGCTCTTAAGGGGCTTCTCCAGATGTTGGATGCTCATTAAAATGAATTCTGTTCCAGTTCAAAAGTCTTTGGAGGAGTATGGAGCAAGGCAACAGTCCATTGATTCCCTCCTATTAGGCTCAATGTTGGGTTCATTTCATGTTCAGCAAGTAAAAATGTGCAGCTGTTAGCTCATTCCTCAACGGTGCTTTTGGCCAAAGRAGACTTTTTATGTTTTAGTGCAATTATTTACAGTTTTTGTGTTAAAGAGAAAGGCCCATTCCAGGATGCTTTTTGCTTCCTTCAATCACTGTCATGCGGGTCTGACGCAGCAAGGATGAATTGCTCTTGAGCCTACATTGACAAGATAAGGTCCCTGCTGTTGGGGAAAGAGGTTGGGAGCTGCAGTMCGACCAGGCTCTGCCCGCTCTGCTGAGCAATCTGGGCCTGTTTAGATTGCCTTGCTTTCATGTTGGGGAGAAGGCAAAAAAAGAGAACAAGCGTCAGTTTTAAAATTCATTTTAAGACCAGGGTAATCCCACTTAAAGTAAGAACATGCTACAATGGAAGGAAGTAAATTCAAGTACACAGAGGTTATATCCTATTTCCTTTGCCTTTTATACTAGCACATAGTAAATTAATAGACTGCACTAAAGTCATGCATTTTCTTTTTCTTTTATTCCTCAGGTAGGTAAATATTTTTTTTCAGAGCTGATTGCTAACTGCAGGCCTTATCTTAATTCTTTTTTTTACCTTGTGCATGCATATATAATCAGGTATGTAATTTTGGGATTAGCAGCTTGTTTACATACTTAGTAGGGTTTTATTTTTATCCTGGATGGTTTTTTTTTTCCATTTGTCAAAACAAAGTGATTACTATGATCTTGTAAGACTATGATATTGCCAAGGGAATTGTCCCTTTTGAAACCACTGCATGTTAAACAAGCTTCTGGAGGGTAAAGTCAAACACGACAGATTGGTAAATCACACTCAGAGCTTTCTAACACCAGACTTTGGTAACCACAAGGATTCTGTGCCTGAAGACAGAGGAAGAACCAACATACAGGAGACAGAAAAATGGAAAAGTCTGTCCCAGAAATGTAAGGCGGCTTGTCCACCCCCTGCAAAAGTTGTGGATTGTTCTCATGTACGCATGAGAATTTTATTTTACTTTCAATTTTACTTTTAATTTTGCTCTTTCATGAAAATTAAAATAAAAAATAAGGTAGGATCATGAAGGAAGGCTGCCTTTTCTCTGAAAAACAGAGACTTGCCAGGACTGCTCCTGCCTCTTCCCTCACCAGCACATCCATGACTAGCCCTTGCGTGCTACTCAACAGGTCTTATGTGTTAATTCTGTTAAGGTACTAAATCTTGCTGGATTAGACATTCTTTGCCCTTTCCCATTTCCACTGAATCTAGAGCCTTTGGATTTTCTTTTTTTGGACAGGAAAGAATACAAATTCTCTCGACTTAAAAAATACAAGATGCTCCTGGCTGGCTGCAGGCAGCATCTGAGGACACTTTTAAAGGCGCCTTTGGCACCGAGAGAGCTGTATTGTCTATGGAAGGAAATGAAATTATTGACCTGCAAACAATTAACACTTAAAACCAGATACAAAGACAATATCATGAAACCACCTAAAATAAAGACATTCAGCTTTAAGGCTGAAAACGTGCTTGAAAAATAGCTTCCCTATAGTTGCCCCATTTTGATGGCTTGCTGAGAAGAGTGTMAATACATGAAAAAAGGTGCCACTCAGTCAAATTGATGGCAAATCCTTGAAAGCCTCCCTGAAGATAAGGCCTGCATTTAGCAGCCTGTAGTCTTTACTCCTGAAAGTGTCTACATTAAGGAAGGACCACTATGTAACTAATCCAAGGAGCACGATTTGCCCTTCTTCACTCTCCTGTGATCGCTCCTTGTGTGCATCTTTCCTTCCAACATAAGAACAAAAAATCATTACCTCCGGCTTAGTTTCACAGTCCCAGATCATTTCTCCCAAGCCTAAAGGGCTTCCACTGCTTTGACTTCACCGGGGCCCAGGGATTGCCCCAGAGCCCCTGCTCCTGGGAGTAACTCAAGGCCAAAGGCATTTTGCAATGACTTCAGAGGGGGCTTCATTAAAGTAGAAGGGAACTGGGACAACATTCCCACCGGACATCACTTTGGGTCAGTTCAGCTGCACGTGGGAGCCAGGCGTGTGCCRGGACAGACTTTGGTCCTTAGCCCTTGGCTGGGGGATGAAGACTTGAATGTCCCACTGGCTTTGTGGTTGCCGGTCCTGATGAAACGAGCTGGCACTTGGAGAATTCATCCACAGCGCGCGCTCGGCGCGGGCTGGCAAGC